>NW_010160618.1:3178-13861 GCF_000695765.1 Mesitornis unicolor | reverse complement strand
AGGAAAATAGTAACAAAAGCTTTTTAATTTAAGAAAGAAATTTAATCTTACTTAAATATTTTAAAATATTCTAATCTTAAAATTTACAAGTTGCTTCGACTGGTAAATGTGGAATATGCTTTGATAATAAGCCCATATTTTCTAAAGCATGGGAAAATTCACATACACACACAGATATTATAAAAGCTGTGGTAAAAAAAAAAAGAAAGAAAAGCATGAATCTTCAAATTGTAACACATCTGATTTTGTTAAAGAGCCTGGAATGAGCACTGATTTGTATATAATGTCTGTCCAGTCTGTGTTGTTCATCATCCCAGTGTGAAAACTTTAAAAATCACTACTGATCTTGTGATAATTATTTTCAGATATGAAGGCCAAGATGAAATGTAGGTATTTTGGTTGTGACATCAGTAGTTTTGATATACCTTAATTTAGTCACACCATCGTATTCTTACACCTGTCTGAGGCAGAAAACTTACATTGTCATTGTGGATTCCTATGTCTCTTACTTATAAGTTATTTACTCTCCTGTTTCTGTGTATCATTCAAACATTTAGAGATGTTTGTTCAACAGAAAGAAAAATCTCCAGCTTTGTAACTTGCAGTAGGTATTAGCCAAGGACTGGTGCTCTTGGCAGGCAGTAAAAATTTGCTCACACAGGAATAATAGAAGGAGTAGTCTCACCCTTTTTTTTTTAAAGCAAAAATTATATAAGTCTTTGTTCATAAAAAGAGCAAATAATTTATATATATAATATATACATGATATAAATACATAATATATAGCATATAATATTTTAAAAATAAAATATAATTTCAAATGCCTAGTACAGTCCAAATAAGTTATAATAAAGAGAGATAGTGAACAGAAGTAAAACCAAGATTCCAGTGAGTGAACCTTGAAAAGTTAATTTAAGGTAGAGATGTTTGTACCTGCAGTAAGGAATAATAAAAAATTCCAATGAAGCTTTGATTCACTATCCTGTATGAGCCTTAAATGTCATAATTTCTGTCAGTTTGATTAGTTATTTAAATATGACGATGTTATTTTAGTCTTACCTTCCACTAAAAATTAACAACCGTATTCCAAGTTTGCTTTCTTTTTTTTTTAAATCGTAGACAAAACACAGTGTTCCTATAAATCAAAGAGAGATTTTGTTGTTTGTGACTGACAGCTCATTGCAAAATGTGGTTCATACCACTCCAAAAGTTGTTGCTGTGTCGGTCACTGCATCATGTGTTTTCAGTGCGGAAATCACCGAAGCCCTCAGTGTTGCCTCACAACGCGTCTACTTCAAGGATGCGCTGTGGGGAAATGGTAAGTTTTACACGGGGTTTTGGAGCAGTTGGAACCAAACTGAAATAGCATCCTAATCTCTGACACTGCAATATGTGACCTCCAGAGACTTTCATTCCCAGATGAAGATGGGTCATTGAAAGTCTGGTGAGAAATTTGAAAGAGGTTGTAATTAGAGCTTTTCCATAAGGTTTCTTTTTTACATTTTCAGCTTGATCTCCAAAGTGCTTTGGAGAGTAAAGCATTGCATGCACCTACTCTCTGTAATCTTTGAAACAAAGACAGACCACCTGAAGGGGTACCCAAGCTTATTACCAGGGAAGAGATGGTAATGTTGTGTTTGCAGGGAGCATGGTGCAATGCAGGCCAGGTGGGATTGGACTCTATTCTGCTGTGTTTTAAACACGTGTTTTTAAAGCATCTTTTTTTCCCTGGGAGTTGTGGAGTGTAGTGAGAGCATGAAGCATGTATCACTGAAAGCAAAATATTTTGTCACTGAGAAAAGCCAATGGAGTCTGTCCATCTGTTTAGTAGCTGGCAGAGATCGTTGTCTTTATTGGCCATGTCAATTAACATGGTCACCTTTTTCTTTGTTACTGTACTGAGTTGAAATGTCTTTGTTGGCAGGTAGGATTATTTGTGTTGAACGTACTGTTCTCTTACTACAAAAGCCTCTTTTGTGCTCGGCTGCCGGTGCTGACCTCAGTGAGCTGACTGGCCCTGTCAGACTCGATGAGCTGGATTCTACAACACAGGCCAACTCCATTTGTGCTCTAAGAGGTTTGTATGGCCTTTCCTGAAATGAATCCTGTTAATTATTTGTGCTCACTTTAATCTTTCAGGTCCTCGTATTGATTTCTTGCACAAACAACGTAGAGCGATAAAAAAGCATGGTATTGCTGTGGGTTGTTTAGGATATTTAAGTTTTTATACTTCTTTGTGGGCTTTGTTGTCTTTTGCTGGCCAAGCTCTGTTCCCACTCACTCATACCCCAGAATAAATGTTTGATGCACAGTATGTTTTATTATATTTTTTCCTTCACCGTCTTCTTTCAGGAGCCTTCTGTTCACACCAGCATTGTTGATGTTGGCAACAGTAAGGTATACCAATATTTCTTAGGCACATGGATAAAACATGTTAGCCAGATCCTGAATGGTAGGAGTTAGTGTCTAATTTCCCTGGAGCTTTGCTGCAATGGGGCAATTTAATATTTCACCATAGTCATCTAGCATAACTCAGCCAATATTTGCTTACCAGCCACTTTGGATCATTGCTTTGTCTAATATTTCAGTCCTACCACTAACCATGCAGAAACATTTCTTACAGTGCATTTTCCAACATTTCCTAATCACACAGAAACGTTTCCTACTGTGTATTTTTTAATGCTTTGTCCAGTCAGCTTCTTAAACCTCCCAGTTGTAGAGTGCCTATAGGGAAAAGTCCTTAAAAGCCGTATAACTCTTGGCTTTTGAAGATTATTTTCTTTCTTAATTTAACTCTTATGATTCCACTAGCCCCGTAGAAAATTATTGTTACTGTTTTACATTTACACCTTCAAGTATTCACTAGAGTACTTTAAATGAGCTTTAAAATAATAGCAAATAATGGTTACAAATGGTTCCAGCTATAACGTGATACACTGAGAAGACAGTTTGAAACAACACAAAGCTGTTACTAAACATACGTTCCATATGGTAGAGCCACAAGTTAGCAATGCCTCTGGAATTAATAAATGAGCACCTTGCAGTGACAAATCTTTAACAATGTATAAAGAAACACAAGCACAACTAGAGGCACTTCACTCGAAGCCTTGGTTGTTATGTACATCTCACATCGATATTGTGAGTTACTGGAGAGATTACTTCTGTCACTGGGCGTGAAATACTTTTGGGCTTTTTTTGTTAACCTCTCCAGTAGGCTACACTAAGAATTGTCACTTCTTCACTCCTAATTTTATAACTAAGTAGGAGAAGTGCCTGTCTCCTTTTGTGTCACTGACAGTGTACATAGTAAGATAAAGCAAACATTTCTCTGTCCTTTCTTTTTCCAGTAGAACAAAGAAAATACACCTTTGTGATCTTTGGTGTTAACAAATACTTCCTGTACACAGATGGGAGGTGTCATGCTTTCCCTGTTCTGTATTACAGATGGAAGAATGACAAAAGGAGAAATTAATCCCACAACTTTGTCTTGCTTCATCTGAAATTAGTACAGGGTAGCTGTTATCAATAGGTTCCCACACATCTATACTGATGTAGAATATAGTGTCTTTTATATACCTATGCTAGTGCTATATATAGATGATAACTTATTTAGATACATATCCAGTGTTTTGGAATTCAGTTAGTTATCACCTACATGTTTCTACTGAAGAGGTGAAACTAACAGCTTTAACTCTACTTTGTTGGTGGGAGCATATGTATTCGATGGAGTAACCTATGAAGGAAAATTTATTATCTCTAAAATTCACTGTCTGTCTGTCTCTTGGCTCAGAGAGCCATTAGTCTGGCTTTCAAAGAGAAGCAGTCTTACCTCGTTCATTCTTTTTCTTTGCACCCTCCTTTCACTTCCTGTACTTTTGGTCACCTACGTATGCTGTATGTGGGCCTCCTCTCACTTAACACTCAAAAAGGCTGCAAAGGCTTTGCTCTACCCCTTGAAGTAGTGCTCCTTTCTGCTCCTTTGCACTCATGGCTGCTCCTCCTGGCTCTCAAGGATTCAGAGGCTCAACCTTCCCCAAAAACCTTATTTTTAGCCAGTGAAAAGTGCAGGTGATCATTCAAGTCCCCACTCACAGTCATAGCGATTGGTCACCACGTGAGAGCCTTCAGGATTGCCAGGACTGGAGGCACAGACCATGGTGCCTGCTGGGTTTTAGGTCGATTGGTCATTTTTGGAAGGTGTATAAATAGGAGAAGTTAGGTTGCAAGAAACCTCTGAAGTTCCTCCAGTCCTAACTCCTGCTCAAAGCTGGCAACCTGGTACAACCCTTACAGCTGACCCAGCTTTAAAAGGACAACGTTGCAATCCAAGCAGATCCACTGAGTTTGTCAGAAATCCTTGTTTCAGAGAGGTGCAGTCATATCTGCTCTGGAATGGAGTGTGTTGCTCTTAAGCAGATGAGTGAAAACTTGTGGTTGCTTTCTACTGGAAAGTTTACTCTTCTTTTAGAAATGAGTCTGTGGTTCTCGCCTGTGACCTCAGGGTTAATAGATTTATTTTCTTATCACTATGCATTGCAGAGTAATTTATAACCTTTTTTGCTGTACAGTAGCAGCCAGGATGACTTAAATGTTGGCAGTTCACACTGCACAGGACTGTTTTTCCTCTTAACCGTGCTCATGGGCAAGTTCTAGTCAGTCCATACCACATATGTTATATGGGAATATTACTTGATTAATGATATTTGCCTAGTATATGACTCACCACTAGTGATTGAATTCTGACATTGGATATTTTCATACCCAATACCCTTACTCAGAGGTTGGAGTTTTTTTCAATTTCCCTCTTAACAGTGTCAAAATGGTGTCAATCAGCTTACCTAGGTTTCTATTTTTGATTGAGCTTTCCCCCTTCATTAATCAGGGTAACTGTTTGGGGGAAAAGAAGCCAACATTTCTTTTTTTAACATTTCAACCGAACTGTTACTTTTAATCCTTAGCCCCTCTTTGCATTCCTCACTAGAGACCTGTTTTTCCAGATGTTGTCCTACTATCAGTCTCTTAATGACATCAGCCGCAACCCCAAAAAATAGAGGTAAAAATCAAATTTTGGTTATGTGTGTTTCCATTTAAAAGAAGGAAAATATCCAGAAGGTTTCTGAATGTCAAGCAAAATTCAGTCTTGATAAAGATGTGCAGCAGTTCAGCTCAAACTTGAGAAGTCACTTTGCGTGTGGGATGCACAAGACTTTCACTAGGTTATTAGAGCTGTTGCTGCCTTCAGTTGTGTTTGTTCTGTGATCTCTGGTGGTTTTCTTGAGGGAACTCTATGTTGTCGTCAAAATAAACCTCTCCACTAGACGTAATCTCATCAGTATGATCCTGTTTCTTTCTTCAAATGTACTTGTATTGCTTGTGCGCTGCCATCCTGCAGTCACGATATGGCACACAACCGGGGGAAAGTTAAAAGGCTTAGAGAGAAACAAATCTGCCAGAAAAGGGGATTTTGTTTTGTTTTTAAAATGCTTTTTTTAATGAAAAAGGAAATATATTCAGCAAACTAATTGGTAGCTTTTCTTTTCCATGAACGAGAGAAACATGCCCATGCTGTGGCAGAAAGCATTCTACCTTGTAGTAGCAAGCACCGATGGAGACTCCCAGTTTATCACAAAATCTGAAGAATCAAAATAATTCCTGCAACAGTTCAAAGGGTTAAATACACAGAATTGCTTATTCTGTCAGGGTAATCCTTGTTGTTTTGTTGTGTGCATAGAAATTAGGTCATAAACGTTGTACTTGAGAAGTACCTTTCCTGATCTTCAGACTTGCTGTCCTCAGAATTCCCAAGAAAAATGACAGGTTTGTTGTTTGTGTGTGGCTCCCCCCTTTCTGTCAGCCCTTGCCTCCGGAGAACCAGGAAAGCAAGGGATTAACACCCAGTTTTACAGACCAGGCAGTGTCAATGCTCCCTAGTCTCTAAGGGTTTCTTTTATTGAATGTGATATGAAACAATGAAATTCTTGCTCAATAGCACCTCAAGTTTTTAGTTTGTACTTTTGTTGTACCAGTGAGTGTTTATTGTAGTGTAATTTCATTCTTACAGGTGATCTGCTTTGTACACTTCAAAATTCTTAGATGTATTTTCTCCATAAAATGCTCATAATTTCAGCATATCATTACTGTAAAACATAATACACTCTTTATTGGTTTCTCATAAAGCTCTGGATATATTTTTTTTGCCAAAGCTAGCAAGCCCTTTATATTAGTCCAAAGTATCTTTGGCATTCCCTTCTTAGGCACACATTTAAGTCTGTGAGCCAGATCTAATCTCTGTTAAATCAGTATAAGTGAAGAATAACTCCATTGTTAATGGAATTTAATCTGCATCTTTGTTTTCAAAAGGGGTTGGGTCTTCTCATTGGTTTGTGTTTCCTAAATAACAATATCAAGCAATCTGACCTGATGATTTTTATAGCTGTTTATTGCCAAGGAAACATCAGAGGACCAGAAAGAAAACAAACAAACAAAAACAAATCAGAAAAACAACAAAACCCAAACTAAAAGAACTGAACCTGTTTGGGTAGTTAATTACTGATTATCTACCTTCTGGTATTTTTAGAATGTAACACTGCCGTACTTCATCCTGTGTTGGAGGGACAAAGGAGAAAGGGAGAGTGAGATTGTCAGAAGAGCTGATGCTTGCTTTGACAAGTCTTATTCTTAAGCTGAGAGTCAGAAAGAATCAAACCTGCTGTGAAGCCAGGAGTGTCTGTGTTTGCCAGCTTACCATTTGTATTTTGAAAGAATTTCATCTTCTGCAGGTACTGTGGTTGGAGTTAATGAGAGCACTGCTTTCTCCTGGCCTACATGTGACAGATGTGGCAATGGAAAGTTGGAGCCGTGTCCCCAGGACAGGTGAGAGTCAGCGTGCTCCAGAGCACCCCAGGTGTTTTGCAGATGTAGCCATAACAGCAATGGGTGATGCAATAATTCCTGCAGGCACAGGTTGCACTTTGTTCCTTCCTAGAACTAAGACGTAGTATTTTTATTGCTGATGAATTGATAAAACCTGCAAGGTTAGATTAATTTATTAAGAAAGATACAAGTAGATATGAAATGGTTTGAATTTGCAGCTATCACATTTTTTTCAAACTAATCTTAAAGTATTACTTATAAAGATTTTATAGCCCACTGCATTATAATACTAGTTTTAATAAACATCCACATAAATCACAGGTCTTATTTTAAGTTGCTTGAAAAGTAGCTTCTTGTGTTTCTCTACCTTGTTACCCTGTATACCACCAATTCACATAATTTTTATATTGAACTGTGATCTTTGCTGTAATTTACATAAGCATGAAAGAGGAGCACTTCAGACCTTTAAATTTATAACCTTTCCAAAACGGCTGTTGGATAATTCTGTCCCAAACATGAAGACTGATCCTACAAGACCTGTTACCACCTGAACTGCTAAACCTGCATCACACTGGCATGCTCTTGGAAAGCCTCCCCTCTTGCTCTTGCGGAGTCCAAGATACTTGATGTGATAAAAACACAAGAGGTTAAGAGAGTAGTCAGAGTGTAAAAAGAAGGAAAGGAGAAGTTGGGTGGTTTTGATCCCATTGAAATAGACACCATTTGCCTAAATAGGAGAATCTTTACCACTTATGTTTTGATATGTATAGCCTCCGGGGAAAATAGGCTGAAAATAAACAGGCTGAGACATTATACTGACATTATACTGTCAGGCAAAAATTAAGGATGTGTGTATGTACACATAGTAGTGTAGTTCAATTTTAGAAATCTCTACTGTGAAGGACACTTTTGCTTCATTTGGAGAACAATATAACATCAATATTTGTTTAAGACATTATTCCAGCGAGCACTTATAGTTAAGCCTAATTTTATGCGTACGACTTATGTGTGTGCTGAAAATGTTGAACGTTTGCTGAATGAGGGCCTAAATCAACGTCACTTGGGCCAAATCTATACTACAAGTTTTCTTTTGCCATAACTTCTAGAAGGTTATGAGATTAATATACATACTTAAGTGAGGTGACTATAAATAGCAACCTACTCCCATGTTGCCAAAACTTATAAAAGGAAGATCTTTTTGCTAGAAGAGTTTAGGTCCTCCAAGAGAGTTACTTAGCTCTACCCACAGAAGAGCTCTATTTGCTATTACCAACTGAATCTCTGCCAGGACTTTTCTACTAGAAGTCTACCAGCGAAGTATTTTAGAGAATAAGCTAGCTGATTTTTTGTGTGTTTTGCTTTTGTGACTGATCGCTTTTCCATTTCTCTGTGGGTTTCCATCATTATGTGCATGTTTCAGAGGATTGCTGTATTGCAACCAGTGCTCTGAAGTTGTTGTTTCACCGGTTGTGAAAATGCAGCTGGAAGTCTTCTTGAGTTGTCCATCCCAACCTCAAAGTGTAATAAAAGTAAAGGTATGGCATGATATGAGCTTTGATGTATTGTGTATGGTGAGGCTGGATATGTATAGACACACAGGTACTCTAAGCCACACTTGTATTAACAGCTCTTTCAGAAGAAAAATAAACAGGTGCAAGAGTATCCTATAATTTAATCTGTTACTAAACTTGTGTTTTATTGGATTAAGAACCCAGTTCACAGGTCTTACTCAAATAATTCAGTCACTGAGTTCACCCTGAGGTTTCCAAACGGTTTTCTGGTCCAGCTGAAGGCTTTGTTGGGTTGAGCCTTAGGAAACCTCATTCTCCACAGCCTAAGAGGAACATGTATTTTTGCACTCTCATTCTGAACACCTTTTTGTATCACCTCTCCTCTGCTTTCTTGGCCTGAGAAACAAAACTGTTCTGTATTAAAATGAAAAATCTTTGTTTGACTGTTTTAACTTGCAAACAGAGTATCTGCATACGTAAGATTTTTGTCATGAACAAAACCTGTTAATTTTCTCATTCCAGCTGTTACAAAGGACAATCTCTTCTCTCCTGATGTCCTCTGCCTGTGAGGATGGGGTAGGTATAATGAATGTTGACAAAACAATGTTAAACTACGTAACTTACTGTAAAGACAGAGTACAGGAGATGTGAATTGGGTCGGAAGATACTCCAATTATAGAAATGAAAGGGATTCCTGGAGGTCATTGTCCATCCTACCACTCACACTGGGCTATTGCCAATGTGTGGGCAGGACAGCCGTGACTTTGGCTGGCAGAGTCTCGGAAACCTCCAAGGATGGAGGTCCTGCCTTTCCAGGCAGCCCGTTTCAGAGCTGCACTAGGGCGGGTAGGAGATTTCACTACAAAGAATGAATATTTTTCTCGTGTCCAGCTGGGATTTGAGTCGGCTGGGCCCTTTGGCAATCCCACCGTCCACCTGCTGATGCATGGCTGTCATCAGGCTGACACCTTCCTTCCTGGAAGAGGGGTGCTATGCCTGGGGTGTAGAGACAGCTTCAGCTCAGCTGCAGATCTGCAGAGCTATCTGCAGACATTCAGAGCAGCCACAAGCAGCGCTGGGCTTTACTACATTTTCTGGCGAAAGATTCAAAGATAGCAAAGACACATCCAAGCATCCTACCTTTTTGGGCTGGTCTTCTAAACCCTATAAACTGCAGCTACTTTCTAATAGCACAACCATGAAATTTACTGGCAGGTGGTAATAGTAGAGAAATTTGCAAAACGCAGGCAAGATAGAACTTTATAACTGTATGAATGAAACACACGTAAGCCACAGGGACCCGTGGGCTAAAGTACAGTTTATGTAATCATGAAGTAGCTATTCCTTTAATCAGAGATATCAGAAGAACCCTGACATTTGGCACAGTGACCCAGATTTATCGCAGGTGAGGGAGGCACCCGGGTAGGTGCCTGCCTGGCATTGGCTGCCGATGGTCAGCAGCGAAGGAGCGGCACCTTCAGAGAGTGATGAAGTCCAGTTGGGATCCCGAGATCCCCCCCTCTCTGTTGCACGTGGAAGGGAGCAAAGGGCAGCTCGTCATCTTGTTTAATCTTCTCGGTTAAGTATCTTCTGCTAGGTGACACGTACTGGGGTCATTTTGCTTTCCTTGTCTCTACAGTCGTCTTGCCTTTTGCTATTATGTGCTGCATGGTTTTAAGGGGACTTATGGATAATTTTTAAAATAGAACATTTCTCTGAAATTTTAAATGGTTTTTCTCATGCTGGAGGGTGTGTATTTCATTTAAGCAAAGAGATACAAGAAATTTCCAAGATATGTTTGCTCTTTTAACAGCTGTTAAATCTTGCGACGTTTTACAGGGTATGTCTGGTTTGGTTACAGACTGACAGAACAGAGGTTTTTTTGGAGTTGTTATTAAAATTCAAACAACCTCTTATTCAGTTTTTGTAATGCTAGTATTTAGGAGTCTGGCAACTTAGAAACATTTTCTTTTCCTTAGCTGAAATGCAGGACTATTTTTTTCTTTTTTTTTCCTAAGCATTTCCATTTCTAAACCACTACATTTTAAAAGGCAGCACATCCCAACAAGGTTTAATCACAAGAAATACCACTTGAGGTGGCTTTTTTTTTTTTCTTGCCAGTGCTGCTAAGGTTTCTAAGGGTGTAGTTTTGTAATCACTTCTTTTGGCAGGGAGGTTGGTTTTAGCCGCCACTGCCCCGGCCACTTGTTTCTTACCTTGTGACAACCCTTCTGCTGCACCAGTGTGGCTGTTTGTGCAGCTGCGTGGTGAACTGGACTGCAGAACCGGTCTGAGGGGA
>NW_010160618.1:363-3147 GCF_000695765.1 Mesitornis unicolor | reverse complement strand
AATGGGGGGGGGGGGGGGAATTAAAGAGTTGTTTATACCTTGAATCAGGCAAGAGATGTGGGTATCACGTACCTGTGCAAATGCACTGCCCAGGTGACACCGGGGCATGGGCAGAGGCTGGTCATAGGCAAGTCCTGTCGGGGAAAGAAACGGATGTGAACCTCTCAGGCCAGGTATCAGCTATTGGCGTGAGTGGCTCTTCTATGAACATGCTCTCTCATCTTAGAGAAACCATCCCAGCCTGGCATCCCTCTCCTCCACACACAGTAGGGTTGCTACAAATACACTCATGCAAGTAAACTGCCAGTCGGATCATGAAGCGTCAGGGTCTGTGGAGGTGCCAGTGATGGCAAACAACGCAGGATGCAACACAAAGGGAAGAGGGCAGCAGTCAAAAGAGTTACAAAATATTTCTTCCTATAGTGGATCTGTTAGCTAAGGTAATTGATATATAATGTGTATATAAACACAGTGCTAGCACACGGGAATTCCTATGAGTGTCAGAAAGCTAGGTGAAGGGAGCACATGCAGGTTATGCTTCAGCAGAATTGAGTTCAAAGTCACAGTAGATTTTGTTGGGTTTGATTTGTTGTTTTGTTGTGGGGTTTTTTTTTTCAAACAGCTCATTTTTCGAAGCTTGGTAGGGAAGCAGCACTTCAAGCAGGAGTGAGATCTAATTATTGGAAATCCAATGTATTCATTCCTCCCATCGGTTCTGATGCACCTTTCTTTTTGAGTCCTTAAAAAAATTGTCCCTTGGAAGAGGACCTTACACCCTGCATCTTCCCAGCCCGATGCTGCTTAGAACAGAGCGTTCAGGACGGTTTATTTTAATCACCGTCCTTTTATCACTGCAGAGTTATGAGGTGCAGAGCGTGCTGGGAAAGGAGGTGGGGTTACTGCACTGCTACGTCCACTCCGTCAGCAGCCACCCCAACCGCGTTGCACTAGAGGAAATCTTCCTGCTGGAAGCGCCTGCAGGACACTGAGCTGAACTCCCCTCCGCTACTGCAGCGTCTGTGGACTTTGCAGTGTGGTTTATCTGTTAACTTGTGCCACAGATAATGTGTAATGCAAGTGTGATAAGCATTAAGATAGTTTATTAAAACTGTGATTACAAAGCACATTGTGCTAATGCTGAAAAAAGCTTTCTGAGCTCTTCTTTTTCGGATCAGTTCAGAATTAAGAGCACAGTTCTCTGATGCGTTTGCCGATTATGTATGTGAAACATCTTGTTCTGGAGTTTTGAATGGTTGTGATTTATTTTTTTAATAATGCTGTATTTATTATATATCAATGGAAAATATTTTACTAATATTTTTGAAATAAATCTCTTGTTATGGGCAGTGAACATTGGTCTAAAGCTGAGTTTTATCAGTGGTTTCCAGACATACTGCCAGCTGCAAGACGCTGCGTTGTGCGCAAATTCTAAGTTGTAACATTTGTTATCACCGTGCAATAAATGTTATAAAGACAGAGATTTGAACTAAGCTTATATTTTGAAGTGTCAAGCATTTATAAAGTTAATGTTTTACAGCTAATTGGCCTCTGAACATTGAAGTACCGTGTTATTTGTAGCTTCCCACAAAGCGGTTGTTTCATTATACAGTTTCTGTTACGTGTACCAAGTACATGGCTTTACAGGCCATGTAACTATCCTCACCCTGACTGTATAGAGACATATCTGGGTTATAAATGTATGACAGGTACGTAATATAAAAATCTTCCTATGTATGTGTTCATTCTTTGAAAAGTTCAGTCAGAAATGGGATTTTTTTCTTCCTCTTTGATGGTATTTAAAAAAAACCTGTTACAGATCAGAGGAGGGAGAATGAATGGTTTTGCAGAGGTCCCAGTATGTGATTACCCAGCAGAAAAGGAACAGCAGACTTGTTGCTGCATTGATCACTCCTGCAGCCAAGGGCAATAATGGAAAGTCTTCTATACCTCACGATTACCAAAGGAATGACCCAGCTTTTGAATCCCCTTTTTTCCTCCCTCCAAGTGTTTCAGTCTCCCTGTCAGGAAGACAGGGACATCAGCCTATTCCTGTGCAGAGGATGCTGCCCAGTACGCGACCAGGGTCGCCCTTGCAAATCCAGCAGGATGTCTCTCTGGAAGAGCAGTGGCTGCTGCAGGCGCATGTCCTGCTGGGCCCTTTTTCTGCCAGTGTCCTGCAGATGTTGTCATCTTTGTGCGTGCACTGTTGAAATTCGGACAAGCAGCCCAACTTTTCATAGTGTATTCACTCAGGCGGAGACTGGCAGGGTTGCCTGCTCTCACTTTCACTAGCAGTGACCAGTGAAAGTGGCCAGCCACCACAGAAGGGTGAGCTTACACTGGAAGGACCCAGGCAAGGTGCCCAGCCACCACAGCAGGCTGAAGCACATGTGGGCACCCTTTCCTTTGGGGCTGTGGCAGGCTCAAAATTAGGAGTGCGGTAGTGCAGGGGCAGCTTCGTATTGCCTGGAGTGGAAACCACTGCGAGGTTTTTAACAGGAATTTTAAATAGCGGTGTTCATGTTGGTCTTTTTATTCTTAACATTGTGTTTTTGGAAGTGTCCTGGCTTAAGAGCATCCGCTCAGCTCTGCGGCCCGGCCGTGCCGCCCCGGTGACACCCGGCTTGGGGACACCGCTCCATCGCCCTGCGGCTTCATCGAGAAAAAAACCACCACAGTGTCCCTCGCTCCCACGTTGTCCTCACCCCAACCCGTTTCAGCCCCCGTCCCGTCCCGTCCCGTCCCCGCAGCGCTGCGGGCTGGCAGCAGCCCCCCGGGAGCGCC
>NW_010160618.1:0-275 GCF_000695765.1 Mesitornis unicolor | reverse complement strand
TTGATTAAAAAGGTCGAGCCTGCTCAGTTTTTTTTTTTTTCCATCCTACTGTCTAAAATACATGGGGTTTTGAATCATTTAAACAGATGTACCATAGCTGCATCGGTATGAATAAAATGTAGAAAAGACGAAAACTACCATTACAAAAATAATTTAAGGGGAGAGAAGGGGGAAAAAAAAGATATATTTAGCTTTCTTTTTGCAAGTTTCGTGGTGAAAGACCCAAGCATCGCCCCACGTCGCTACAACATTCAGAAAGCGGCCGCGGGCCGGCC
>NW_010160617.1:0-428 GCF_000695765.1 Mesitornis unicolor | reverse complement strand
TTCAGGCTGGGAGGCACTGGGACAGGGAGTATGTGTTGGACGGTTCGAGAAGCGCTCTCATGGAGCAGGCGTGGTTTTTGTTACGTGTTATCTTCAGGTTATTTACTATCTTCACACTTATTTATTACACTAAAATAATGTCACCAGCTTTTTCAGGGGTGCTTATTCATGGTGTTTTGAAGGCTTTTGCTGCAAGGCTTTCTCTTGCCTGAGGCTTTCCCCTGCCTCCCTCTTGGTTTGGTTTGAATTCTGATTTTTCCCATGTTACTTTTGCGTTCTCTTTGGTGTCCTGGTGTAACATAGCCCTTCCTGTTTGCTTCCTTTCCCACTGAGACCTTGCCTTGCAGCTGTACCCTGTCCTGTGCAGGCTTTTACTGCTCCTGACTGATCCTGGTTCAGTTTGTGATGAAGGACTGAAGGACTTGGTA
>NW_010160616.1:1677-13806 GCF_000695765.1 Mesitornis unicolor | reverse complement strand
TACACCCGATGTCCTCCTCTCTGGTACACAGTTGGATTTCGCACTCGCATCCGAGTGTTTCCATCGCTCTTCCAGATGTGTACGTGCTGCTGGGCTTCCCAGACACCCCCAGCTCACATATGTCAGGCGTCCCTCCGGATCACTCCCTTTTACTGATCCAACAGCACTGAACAGTGGCTTTATGAAAGCACCGAGGCCTGTTTACAGCAAAGTGTCTTGTGGGACCAGAATTCACCATTTCAAGCCTTTTAGGAAATGGCAAAGGCAATTGTATTACTGCAGATAGGTATGTGTTCTGCAGAGAGGAAGGTTGGAAAAGACTTTAAAGCTCTTTCAGGCTTCAGAGGAAAATAATGTATCAATAAATGTAAACCAAGCAAGAAGATGCAAAAAATTGCTCTGGACGTGGGAGCCAGTTTGAAATCTTAGGATGGTTCTCCCAAGGGCTGCTGCATACCTCTGCTGAAGGTTGTGATCAATCTGCACAGACCCAGCTGATGGCTGGAGGAAGTGTTCAGAGCCTTGCTTGGGATTGTGAGATCTTACCCAGCTCCTTCAGGAAGCACCAGCTCAGTTCTGCCCAGTCCATGCCACCTGCATACCCCAAGGCTCAGGCTATGCAGTAGGAGTGGTGGTGGGTGCTGCTTATGAGTTGGTGGAGGTCAGGGCAGACCATGGAGAGGAACGTGTTTCTGTAGGTAAGACTGGCCTCACTGTACTCTTTGAGAGCCCAGAGTGGCAGCAGGGATATGAGGAACTCTGGAGGACCATGTCATCTTGTTGTTCTAAGACATATGACCCTGATACTCACCTAGAAAGTCTAAAGCTACCTGGCTTGGTGAATTCCAAGGGAAAATACCAGGACTAGCTTCTTAACAGAAAGTATATATTTATGGCATTTACCGCAGTAGCTTTCTCTTCTTTCTTTCCCTGAATCCCTTTGGTTTTTCATATGCAAGTTTCACATCCCCTTTAATTTGTTTCCTTTCTAATTTGAAGAGTCTGAATTTACTTAATCATCTCCGTTAGAGTGGTGTTCCATGTATTTGGCTATGCTTGTTGCCCTTCTTACTTGTGAATAGCAATGCTCACAGTCTATCACTTCATACATGAAGCTGAGATTTCTCGCTTCCCCCCCCAAGCACCACTTCACATTTATCCACAATAAATATTCGTGCAGGCAAACGAGCAGCAGCGGTAAAAGGCAAGAGTGGACAAGTGCAAGATGCTGCCTGCTGGGGGCAGTGTGCGCTTGTGTAATTACAGTAACCACGCTCAGATTTATTTCTTAAGTGCAATCTGTGTGCTTGTTGTTTCAAGAATTCATCTATGCTGGAATACCTCCCCATCGGATATGTTCTGGTTCTTGTACTCATTAACAGTGGGGCCATTCCTTGAGGTAATTAAGTAAAGGCTTTCCCCCACACACCTCCAGTTCCCAGAGTTTAGCCTCTTTTTACTTTAGATCAATTTGGAGTATTTATTCTTCTTTTTTTTTTCCTCAATATATAGCCATGTGGATTTTCCCCTTATTACCGTCTCCTAGTACAGAGCTATTTGAAGGGACTCTATAGAGACACCCTTCGTGGAGACTGGGCTTTCAGCAAAGGTTGTCCAGGCAAACTGCGGTGAGTGGTTCTCCTGCCTGCAGTGTGACACATGACAGAAGCAAGTGGCACCTTCAGCCTGGAAAACCTTAATTCACAGTACACATCTCCTGCATGCTGAAAGATATGCTTTTGTGTCTTTGATTTCTCCTCTGTTACAGTGTACATACAAACACAGTATAGCATAATTATTTTCTGAAAACCACAAGAAATTAACAATTGAGATAGGGTGGTTGGTTTGCTGTAGTACATCCTCAAGCTTAGAAATGTTTTGCAGCAGAAGTTTTCTGAGATGGGCACAAAAGGAATGAGTACCTCATAGCCAGCCCAGCCTTATGTTAAACTTGCAGCACTTTTCAGGAAAAATTACTTAAGAGAATTATGATGAGATTGTGGGCTATGCTTCCTCATTTTCTCTTGGTCCCCCCCCCCCTTTTTATATGTAGTGTTAAAAGAGTGTGATGAGTATCTATCTTTTAAATAGATACTTAGACATTAAATTTGAAAATATGTACTTAGCTATCTTGTATAAATCAGGTATTTTCCTCAAATATATTCATGGATACTTGTAAATTCTCCTTTAAATACTTAAAAAATACTGAGTGATAGAGATAAGTTCGTAAGTGCCAGCAATCTCTTTAAACCTAGTAAATTGAATATAAAGGATGGTTTCTGATTTCTCCATTGAGGTAAATGACACAGAAAAGGGAGAGAGAAATTTTTTCTGAGTCTAAACTAAACAGTTTTCTGCCTTGATTAGGAGTTCTGCCCATGCAATGATGTCCAGGCATGACTTATTATTGCAACTCTGTTAGTAGCTCATTTTATTGCTGTACATCACTATGTAAATACTTGCTGACCTGTGCAAATGAGTAGCCCATCTCCAAAGAGCTCTGTTTACCTCCAAGAAGACACAATAACCGTTCACTAGAGGAAATGATTCATGATGAGAAGGCAGGGTCACCTGCTTCACGATCCTATTGTAAGGCTAGACTTTAACAAGGGAATACTGGCAAATGAGCACAAAGTGGGTTTTACAGGCAGAGAGGACAACAAAAGCAGAAATTTTAATGCCAAGAGTAGGACACACAGATGCACAGCTGAAGCTGGTTGAAAGGAATATGGTTTTGCAATGCATGTAATTCATAACGCCTTAAACTGGAAGTGTTTTCTTAGCTAACTGAACCACAGGATTAAATAGTCTAAAATTACTGTTGTGGACGTGGTTTTAATCCTTGGGAAGTCTGTAGATCTTGGCAGTTGGTGTCTTCACACCTGGCAGAGATTTTCATGTTCAGTTACCCAGCCTTAGCCCTTGTTGCAGGTAAGTGACCTTGGCTGTGAGTGTTCACTGCCACATTCGGGCTCTGACTTGGCAGTGGCTCCGCAGACCAAAGGCGGCTGCCACGAGGTGTCCCTCAGCGATGCTCTCTAAGGATCTCAATATCTGACTGGTGATCAGAACTCTTTCAGTGCAGCATGCAGTTCAGCTGAGGCTCTCCTCCTTTCTATTAATGTTTTTTGAATGTTAAGGAAGCAACATGAAGCCATTTGGTTTGGACCCTTTTTCATGGTTTTGTGTAGAGTGAACTCCTAATGATGTTTCCTTTTCGTTGCTGTCTGTAGGGCTTGAGTTCTTGTCATACTGATGCTTGTTTAATAAATGCTTAATTGCATCGCCAATGGATCACTATTTCTTCCACAGTAGGTTCTCTTTTTCTTTTGAGTCAGTATTAACCAGACCGTTCCTGTAATCACTGAAACTTTTTCTCTTCCTCACCTTCCATTCAGATGTCCCACATTTGTTTTAACTGTACGTAGCTTTCATATTTTTTCTTGCTGCTTCTTAAATCTTTACTGCTACTAAACTTCTTGTATACACTACGGGCTGGCCTTTGTGGATTAAGTACTCGGCGATGCTTCTCACTTGTGCTGGATGGACTCGCATGGGGATGAGTCCCCACAAGTATCGTTCCCAAAGGGTGTGTGCACTTCTAAGGTGGTGCTGAAAACCTCAGACAAGTTCTGAAGGTTGCTTGAAGGTTGCTTGTCCTCTGCTTCTGTCCCTAAACAAACAGTTCTGGAACAACTCACATGGACAGGGTTGCACACAAGGCTACTGTGGGCAGGATGTTGTTGATTGACAGCCTGGGCTGGCATTTGAAGACACTGTGATGGAAACCTGAATTCTGAATGTTGCTGTTGCTGGGCCTTGCATTAGTACTAGCATAAGGCTACAGCAACCTTCTGTTGTGTGTTTGGGCAAAACATTATACTTTGGGCAACCAGAAGCCACCGAGTATAAGTATCCTTTTCGCTTAGTACAAGACTTGCTGTTGTACTGGCTATAAACTTTGTACCTAACAAAGTTTTAGCTGGGAGAAAGCTGTTGAAAATACAAGAGGCCAGATCCTAGTCTCTGGCAATTAGAAAAATTTCTGTGGGATTTGGCCTGTTAGCAGGTGGACAGAGACAAGCATGCAAATATAAATTTAATGCATGAATTGCACATGGTGTCTCTAAGAAGGCCACGTCTCTAAATCAGCTGTACAGGAATCATAGCTCAAAACTGCCCATCACAATGTTTCATATACAGAAAAGTACAAATGTTACTCCTAGTAAAGCAGGTCTGTTGTCAGCTGTATTGGACAGTCCCAAGTGCCTCAAAAACTGGTGAATTAGGCAGCCACCTTTGTGATCTCACTCTTGGTAAATATGCTTTAGAAAATGCTGAAGGAACTGTTTCCATTTCTGAGAAGTGCATACCTTCCCAAGGGAACAACAGGATCCTACCCTCTAGACAAAAGATTAAGATATAGATTGGAATAAATTTATAATATCTAGGTCTAGAGAGTGTCTAAGTTGTCGACAAAACAATATGGGCATGATGTAAAGCTAATCTCAAAACAACCTGGTGTAGCAAGAGAAATGGCATCATACATGAGCTTCAAAAGTTTTGTGTGTGCCTGTAAAACTTCTGAACTTCACACTCTAATGGTATTTCTAGTGACAGGCAGTACAAGTAAGTTTTCAGCTCCTCTGTTCCCCCTGCCGAAGGGAAGTGTGAGCTAGGAATAGGATTTTCAAGTCCTTAGCTGACATCATTCATCTGTCAAATGGATTACCACAGCTCCTGGACCAACATCGTCTCAGCCCTGGCTTGGGCACCACTCAGCGGAGCCAGGGGCAGTCCAGACTCTGTTTTCACCTACTTCCATGCCTACCTAGGAGTAGAGACAGATGCCAAAGCTGAGACAGATGTTAGTTCTGTGGATTTTATTTACAGCCAGCAGGTGTGATTTCCCTGGAGAGCTTGCTCTTCCTTTGAGAATCACAGCACAATGCTACAGCTGCGTGGGATCACAGAGTGCACGTCCTCTTCAAAACATGCTCAGAGCCAAAAGCTAAATGAAGTTTGGCCCATAATTGTAACGACAGCATTTATTTTCTCATGTAAACATAAAATGCTTTGTCACTCTTTCTCTGACCCACCCACTAGCCTATCCTGCTTTGCTATAGGGAGCTCACTTTAAATTAGTTGCCTCTGGATCCTTGCCCATTACATGTTCTGACTTTTTTTTTCTTGGAATACACATGTAAAAGTGCCTTTCATCTTTCCTTGCACAGTTTATGGTATCTCTCTGCTTTTGTTCCCATTTATGGGACTGTAGTACATACATACACATAGGCTGAAAAAAAACCAGTTGCATGTACACCTGCACACCTCAGCATGAATCACCTTATCCACATCTTTGTGACCAGAAACACAGTTCTGTTTCATGCATTCACACACACTTCTGATTTGCAAGTATTTAAGAAACAAACAGCCATGAGCTAGCATCTTATACCGCTGCTGTGATGTATTCTTCACCAGTACTTTTTTAACGTAACAAAAGGTCATTAAACATGGAAATAATACCCTTCTCTGCAGTATAGAAATTCCTTTAGATACTCTGAGGGCTTCTGAATGTACAAATATTTGTGTTTCCGCACAGTCAGGTGTATTTGCCTCCTGCCCTTCAAAGGCAGGAAGTCTGTGTCACTGCAGACTCACAGTGGTGGATTCTTAATGGGGATCCCAACCCAAACTGACAGGTCTGGGGTGTAATTTTTTTAACCTGTCAAGAACCATCTTTTTTTCTTTTGAATTTTATGTTTATTAACAAGATACAAGTAACAAAGTACACTCAGAAAGAGGTATAGAAAGCAGTAACATTCATGGCCACTCCACAGAAAAAGTGTCGCAGGAGCATAACAAATATTTAGTGAGTTTTTAATTGTGAATGGCACGCTGTGCTGAAGGCACAGTTTAGGGGAGAGATGTGGTGAGAGCTGCATGTTTAATTCAGAGTGGCACCACAGCATTACCTTCACCCAAAATCAAGATCAATAGGAAAGTGTCTGTATCTGTTCATGTTGGAGGAGCAACCTCAATTCTGCCTTTCCGTGGCAGCTGCACTCCCATGAGGTCATGAGAGAGTCACTGTCCCGCTCTTCGCCTCATTTCTCTCATTGTAAAACATGATTTACTTCACTTATTCCCACAGGTTTTGTGGCTGTTAATGGGGAGCGTAAATCACTGTTTTACTGTTGCTCTGGCTGGGAAATCGGGCCCAGCTTTCTCACTGTGTGTTCTCTGTTCACCACACGCAGGCAGAACTGAACCCTGGAGAAACTGGAGAGACCAGCTACTGGGTGGAGGCCTCACTGTGGTTCCCAAATACCCTCTTACTGTGCTTGTTGGCTCAGGCTGTGTTTGTAAACACTCACAGGCCCTCTCCCTCCGATTGTTCTTTGGAGCCAGCTTTTCTTTTGATGTTAAACAGGATGTGTGTGGTAATTAATTTATTTTACTCAGGGTAGGAAATTGCTGCCAATGTTCTCTGAAGAGTCCTGTGAGCCATCTCTCCCCTCACATAAACATTCAGGCAATTTTGGTTAAAGTGTTTATTTCTTTTAACTATGCATAAATGTTAATCTGGCTGTTTTACAGTGGAGAGGTTTTACAGTCTCCTTTAAAAATGTCAAGGTCGTGTTTAAACAGTTACTGTTTAAACTGAGCAGATGAAGCACTGGACCAAGAGGATTCAGAAGTGAAAAAATGAAAACCAGTATTTTCTGCTAACAGGTGTTATTTGAGAGTTTAGTGCTGGTGAAAGTGATGGTGACATACTTTAGAGACTGATTGCTTCTGCATCTACTCCTGTGTACTTCCACTGTGGGCATCGTTAGTGAAAATACACCCTTCCTGCCTTAGTCCTACATTGAAAGGACTTCTGCCTGGTGATGACAGGAAAGCACAGGCTCTGTAAACACTGGCTTCCTGAGGCTGCCAGGAGGGTCCAGTTCATGCCAGTTACAATGTGGAGGTATCTGACTTCATGGTTTATAATGGTCCAAGAGGGTGTGATGATGAAATGTTGCTTGTGAAGTCTCCCAGATTTGGAATTATTTCCCAGGAGAAAAAGGATTGAGAATCCCAGTGCCAGATGATTCTGTCATTTTGCATATTATAATGCTGCACTCCCACTTGGGTAAGGAGCATAGGGTGCTTCTTTTTAAAACCCCAGACTTCCAAACTGCAAGTCTGACAAAAATAATCAAGCTTTATGGAATGCTATTGAGTTATATTTAAGTCGGAAGAAAACAAAACCCTGTATTGTTTTCTTATAACTTCCTCTTTTTGTGATAGCATTAAATAACTCCAGTCTTGGTTTGACATTTAATTGGCAGGTTGTTACGATTTGAGAGTTGATGCAGTACAAACTGATCAGTCTATCACATGGTACCAGACACATACAGTATTTTACCAAACAAGACCAGACAGATGCCTTGTTCTGTGGAGACTTCAGTTTGAGACTGATCTTTCAAGATATTGTATGATGGCAGATTCCCCAAGGGAAAGATTTGGTTCCTTTGTAAACTCAAGTGTCTGCATACACTTCAGTGTAGGTTTGGTATCTAGCACTCTTATTATAGGACAATAATCCACAGCCATTGAAATCAAGACCTAACTAAGAACTTAATGGAAAAAGTTAAGTATCTCCCCAAGGACTGTGTCATAAATTCAACTGAGATGACAAGAGAAAGGAGTGGCAAGATGGATGGTATGAGATACATGAAGTTTATCTTTAATTTGAGTTGAATTCAAACAGAGCTAGTAATGGCCGAATATTATGATGACTTTGGTGATGAGAGTTAAATTGGAGGTTTTCCCAGTGACCTGTGCTCCATTTTAAAAAGCAAAGAAACAAAATTTGTTGTAGTTGACACTAAATGGAAGTCTTTTTTTTTTTTAGCAGTAGCAATAGATGGTAATGACTGAGCCACAGAAACCAAACCACTCATTTCTCATTCCTTTTGGTTATGGGTGACCCATAGCAATGAGGGAGCTGCTTGTTCATATTCTTCTCAACACTGTGAAAGACGGCATTCAGCTCATGAAGACTGCCCATCCATCATCTTTTTTGCAGTATTAGCCTTCTCCTGGACAGAGACCTTATTTAAAAAATAAAGGAGATCCCACAGTAGGTTGTGGCATTAGTTTTTAGTGTTCATTTGATAATCAGTAATGTATAATACCATACAATATTTTAAGTTGGTGGCGATACTTGGGATATAGGGAGAAATCCGTGTTCATCCTTTACGTAACAGTCATTGAGTCACGCAATCTCGTTTAAACAAACAGTGTGAATCTTAAAATAGCCCCTGGACATTCCACCATGATGGCCATATTCAAATGAATGTTCAAGATGTTTCCCTGCTATCGTATACCCACACAGTAACCCTTCGGTGACAGCAGAGCTGTCTAGAGACTGTATTAAGCTACACTTGGCACTGGGCACACAGATCTGCTCACTTGCTCTGGTGAGGCAGGAAGATCTGCTTCTCTGTCGTCCACCCACCCAGGGAGGCAATAGCCATGAAACAGTTTGAGGCTAAGCTCATCTGAGGGGGATTTTAACATACCAGTTACTGTTACTGGATAATTACTAGAGGAATTAATGGAACATGACCCTGTTGCCATATAAATCATATGGGAATCCCTGCTCTTCACCCTATTAACAATTGATATTGGCCAGTTTCAAGAAGATAGGAATGAAAACTTGAAATTCTTTGAATGCAGTATTATTAACATGACTACAGATACAGAACTAGAGGAAATTGTTCTTACTGCTCAGAACATCTGTCTGATCTCTGTAATCCTCGCTGCTGTTTTCTATAGGTATTTATAAACATCAAATTATAGTTTAGATATGATAAAAGCATAAATATTTTCTGGAACTGATAAGAGAGAAGCTAGTACACATTGCAGCTCAGCATTCAGAAATTGTTTAGTGGTGTCTTTCTGGAAAAGAAAGCTTCAAAGAGGAAGCTGGAAAGGCTTCTGGAGCTCACTCAGTTTCTAACCTAGAGCTCAGGCGAGTATTGGAGGGACTTGGATTTTCATGACATGAGAAACACAAAATCGGGCTGCTGCAGCACCAGCCTGCAGGTGAAGTACTCAGCTCTTCAAGGCTGTCCATGCGTTATCTTCCACTACGTTTTGCCTATATCATGTGTACTTGAGGAATCCTGAACAGGCTGTGAAATCAGTCAATAAACCTGGTATTGATCCCTCAGTAAAGGTAGGATAAGACTCCAGAGAAAAGACTGTGTGGAGTGAGCTTATGACAGCTCAATGAGCTGAATGTATACCAAATGCTTCCTTTTCCTACTTGGGGACCTAACCTGTGCTTTTGAAATCCAAAGTCTCAAGCATTTCAAGCTGAGAGAATACCTTATGTCTAGATGGCTTGTAAAAGTCCCAGTGAAAGGCATGTGTCCCCATGAGCCACTGGGGGAGCCAGGGAACCAGGCAGGCCACCAGCGGGTATACAAGGACTGCCCAGGGACATCCAGGCACCAAGACCCTGCCAGACCACAGGTGCCCTCTCCTTTTATCTGAACTCCCCTGGGGGCAGAGACCCACAGCACTGAAGAGCAGAGATGTATAGAACAGAGCTGGCCATTTGGACATACCTACTGACCCTGACTCCTAACAGGAGAGAGCACTCAGTGACATTAAAATAGACCAAATTTGCAATGATATCAGGTTATATGTTTTATCAGCCATATAATTAACATGCGACACTCAGTGCCATGGGATATTATTGACTTAAATAGCTTAGTAAGTATCAAAAAGGATTAGGCATTGACATGAAACAGAATAGCATATGTACTGACACAAGCTAGGATCAAAATTACAAGGGCTACCAATCCTTGTGCTTCAGGGCATATTTTGATCATCAGCTTGAGGTCAAGAGGAAAGCCATGCTCTAATCAAGTAGCACACGGTATGCATGTGGGTTAAAGCCACACGGATCTCCTTATTGGCGTGTTTTGATTCCTTTCCCTTCTTCTCTTTCACCCTTCCCATTCTCCTTCCCTCACATTTATTGTCTAGAATAGGTCACTACTGAAGACAAGACACTAAACTAGATGGATGGCTGAATAATCCGTACTAATAGGGTAATTTAATGTTTGCTTCTCTCCAGAACTCTAACGTTTATTTCAAATATAAATTTTATATTCACTCACTGAAAAGTTCCTCTCTTTCCAACCTTCCTCCTGTGCACACTACTTTTTATTTTTATCAGCTACACCTACAAATCCACTTAGGCTCATTTGAATCGTGATTTTTCACAGGTAGCAAATAAACCTCAGTTTGGGAGAAGGAAGAGAACAACCAGGCACATTAAAGGAAGCTGTTTTTTCTGGTACTCAAAAATTGCCTAAGTATTAAAAAAAAAAAAAAGAAAAGAAAAAAGAGAGAGAGATCTTGTATTGTATGACAAACATGAATAATCACCTATGAAAACTAAGGGGTTTTTTTTTTCTGTGTACATGACAGTGAGTCTGTGGACAGTCATGATAAAATAACGCTGGATTTAGGCAACTCGCTGCATTTTTCTTTGCAGATTATGAAGCAAAATAATTGTTAAGAATTTTAACACTTTCCTCACCTTCACCTGCCAGAACAATTCCTCATGTCAAGACAATGCAGTATTTCACACAACTATAAGGGTTTGGGTGTTTTGTTTTGTACTTTCATTTGTTACTATACTGAAGCAGTGCTAGGAAGCCCCCATATCACTTGTGAGTGATAAGACCTATCTGGAGTTACACACTCTAAACAGACCAACTGGACAGAAGAGACATAGAGAAGGAAAACTACTTGATTCTTTGGGGGACCCCAAGTTATTGGCAGAAAATGAGAGAATGCCTATTTTAAAAAAATGCCTACTCGTTTCATTTGTTGCCAATTTCTTGCTTGCTTCTTGCCTTCACCCTCCCAGACTGATTTCTAACTCCACCCATTCCTTACCCTTCCCAGGTCCTTTATTTTTGCTAACCTCCTCTCTTCCTACCTGACACTAGCTAGCGCTGCTCTGCTCAGCACACCGATACATGCTGCCTTTTGGTTTATCCAGCCTTGCTGGAAAGATGCTACTGTGCAGCTTCTTTAGCATCCTCCCCATTTTCCACAGTGGGTTGAATTCGTTAGTTTCTGTGAACTCATTTTGTAGTCCTTCACTCTGCTTTCCTAAGTAAAGACCAATGCTTTTGTGTTATTGCCTTCCCACAGACATTCTTCAACATGCCAAAGCTGACCTTAGGGTCCATGGACAGATGGGGCCTGATCCCAAGTCCATTAACGTCGGAGGAAATGTCCATTTATGCCCATGGGCTTTGCATTAAATCCTTTGCATTTTACTTACTTTCTTTAGTACCTCTTACTCAGCTCCAGCTACTAAGATCAGGTTAATCCCTGACAGTTCAGTGTACTGTATAAGACAACCTGTGCTACTTCAAAAGATAGAGACCAAAACTGCTCCTCTGCTAATGTGAAATCTGCAGCTGGCTAATACTAAAAGCAAGGCATTACTTCCAGATTTCAATCCTGCATAACTGAGGTCAGAATCTCACTTGCTGTTCATTAACTGAATCTCCCATTACTAGTGCACAGGCTCTTTTAAAACTATTTCTTACTGTTCAGATATTTTCTGGTCCCTGCAACATTATTCTGCCTAGGCACCATTCAAGATTCACCTCGGTTTGCAGTTTTACTCTCAGTACAAGTAGACAGCTATGTCTGCCAGAACATCAATATTTCTTTCTGTTGACACAATACTCTCTTACCCATATTGCCACCCCTCCTTGTGCTCCATTTTGCCTACATTCCTTCTGAAAACTCTACTCCCATAATTTAGTCTCCCACTCAGTACTTGGTTTAATCAAGTCTGTCACTCAATTTATATCCCACTTCTAGCTTAACACAAGTTTCTCGGTTAGCAATCTGTTTCTGTAGCACTTGCTATGCCTAACACATGGTTAGCTTTTCTTTCCACACTTGCTTCTCTGTTCTCTTTCTGATTTCCAGATCCCACTTCTCCTTGTAATGAGAAACTTCCTCTTCTGTCTCCCTCTTTTTATGTTCCTCCTGTATTTTTATGAGACCACTGTAGTCACGGCTTCTTCA
>NW_010160616.1:0-1646 GCF_000695765.1 Mesitornis unicolor | reverse complement strand
GTAGGGAACAGAACAGTTCTTGAGTCTAGTTCAAACAGTTTTCCACTGCAGAATTTCATTCAGTGTAATACATAGCTTTAGGTAAACCTCTCCTGTTGCTGTATTTCTTTGTTGTGGCTTGTATCCCTTTCCATCGTCATCATCTTCCCTTTGTTTGCAGGAACACAGGACAGACACACAGAAGTTAGATTCTCCTCCACTGACTGCTCATTCAGCACAGTGTGCTAAAATCTGGTCTTAAACATCCACCCTCAGGTTTTGCGTGGAGGAACAAAGAGTAGAACAGAGTCCTGTCCCAGTTGCTCTGTACATTTTCACAATAGGGACGGGGTTGGGGACTGGGAAGTGTATCTTGACTACATGACCTAGTGCAACCACAGCACAAACTTAACAGCTCACCTTTCCTGCACCAAGGATTTCATTGTGGACAGTGGACATCCACTGCAGGTTGTGTATCAGCAACGTTGCCCACCACATCTAGAATCTCCCACTTGAGTTTTGAATTACCAGTCAGTTCCCTCGGTAAGGACCACGGGTTGTCAGACTGCTTTCCTCCTCATCTGCAACTCTTGTAGCTGTTAGAGAAACTAGTGGACCACTGAATGAGGCTGCTGGAGCTGTTATAGCTCAGCAGGAGGCTGGCACCTGTTGGATAGATCATTTGTTGGTTCTCTGAATTATTCTGCTGGGTCAGCAGGTTTCCAGGTTTAAATGCTGGCATGATGTAAGACGCAGAATGCTGTTGTTTCATAATCACCTTCTAGAAGTATTGCTTTGTTGTAATGCTACTGTTACGTTGTCCTACTTTCGCTATCTACTTTCTGCATAGCCTGGGTGAATTTTTGCTCGCAGCATTACTTAGGTGTAGACTTTGCAGCACTGGGCTGGCTCCATTTAACGTGGAGATGGGGAGCAGAGTGCGGGGTATGCTGGTGGCTGCTGTCACTGCTTTTCATGTGATTGAATAACACAATGATTTCCTAGACCAGTCACAGAGCAGTAATGCATGGTACTTATACAGTTTAATACTGCTCCTGGCTTATGGTATGCTCATCTGTCTCGCTGTATGTTCTTAACACAGCTCATGCTCCTAGTTGCGCAGGAAAGGCCAGAGCAGTCCTTCCCTCTCTGGCTGGATCAGTGACTGCCCTATATAAATCTGCATATTAAGCAGATTTGGCAATTGTTCAGACAGAGACAGACTCAAGTAAGAGGTGAAAATAAACTTGCTTATAAAGGCACTGCAGGCAGTGCTCTCAGAGGTATGCTATTAGAGACAGAAGAGAGGCTGGTTTGTTTCCTTTTGCAGTTGAGGACTGATAATTTCTGTTCATCTTCTGCGTCTAAGTCCCACCACCATACCCCACAGCTGTGTGCAAATGCTGGCTCTCAATCCTTACCAGTTTCAAGGCATTTCGCGTGTTACCGCTCTACCTCTGCGCCGTATGGTTCATTTCCTCGGGGACACCCGCACGCCCCCTCCACCCCAAGGTCGGGCACTGCCTGACAGCGCTCCCCTCTCGGGAGGGCGCCGGGCCCCCTGGCTGAAGTGGATGCCGAGGCTTTGGGGCTCCGCTTCTCGCTCTCGCGGGGGGCAACGCGGGGCGCTAGGTCCCCTGCGCTGGGCGGTGGCCTCAGACTGCGGC
>NW_010160615.1:0-428 GCF_000695765.1 Mesitornis unicolor | reverse complement strand
GAAACCAGGCTGTGGGAAGGTCCAGAGAAAGAATGAGGGCAAACGTTAGGGTCCCAGGGAAGCTATAAATCCCTGAGCCAAAAGGTTTGTGAGGCTACAAATTGGCTTAATAGAAAAGACAAGAGCCAGCAGAGTCTTCAGTCCTAGCATTGGGGGAAAAGAGCTTGACTGTTTCCATTGGAGAGAAGGCTCATTCCAGCAGCCACGAAAATTGGAGGCGAATGCGGATGAGATAGACAAACACATAATGGAACAGCCCAAAGCTCTGTTTGACTTCAGAAGCACTTCCCATGAAAGGAGAAATCCAGGAAGAACTTTCTGTCTATGCACCTTCTTGGTGTGAGTTAGAGTTGAACGTTTGCCATATTGAAACGAGGGTGTGGGCAGCTCCAGAGAAAGCCTAGTGGCAAACGTTGGCTTCCCCGGGC
>NW_010160614.1:3327-3665 GCF_000695765.1 Mesitornis unicolor | reverse complement strand
TGACCAGAACCAAGGCCGGGGCCGGGGCCAGGACCAGCACCCGGGCCGGGGCCAGGACGGGAGTCAGGGCCGGCACTGGGACCGGGGCCGGCGCCGGGTCTGAAGCCATGGTGGGAGCCGGGGCCAGAGCCAAGGCTGCCAGGGCGGCTTTTACATCTATATTATTCTCATGCAAAAAGACCTGAGCACGCCACAGTCTAGCAACTAGCGCCGTTTGAATAACAATGATGAACCACAACACATAATCATAATAGCCGTTCATCATTCCTTCAAACCCCTGTGTCTCAAGCTTGCCGGTCAAAGGAACAGACTCGTTCTTTATAAGCATATTCATGATG
>NW_010160614.1:0-3101 GCF_000695765.1 Mesitornis unicolor | reverse complement strand
GCAAAGCTGTCTGTTTGTTCATGGCATCCAAAATTAGCCCTGGTGTTTGTATCTGTTTAGGGCTCAGGGCAAGCCCAGGGAGCAGGATTTTCTCTGTGTTGTCTCCCACCCTCCCAGGGGAGGATTAAAAAAAGGGAATAGAGAAGAGATGCTTCGCACAAGATTGGAAGTTAAGACTGTAACAAGTTTAATGAAAACAACAGGGGAAAGGAAAAGGGAATTAATAAGGGACAAAGGGTATTTAACTATATACAAAACCCGGTCCCCGTAGTTCCGAGTAGAAGTGTCCATACAGTGCCTTGTGGCCACTGCGACTTCTGTGACTTGTCACCAGGGACCGCAGTGGTGCCGGGGAGCAGATGGTGGTGGATGCTGCCAAGCACGTGGAGCTAGGCCCAGCCGTCCTGCAATTCGACAGGGAGGCAGCCCAGAAAAGCCAGGAAAAGCCCATGAAAACCTCATTTTTTTATAGACTGTGGCCGGAAAGGGGAGGGAACAGTCCTGATCTTTGACCCTCCAGGGTCCTACAGACGCCACCAGTCCTTCCCTCTCAGGCTGGTAACCCTTAAACCATAACAGAGCAGAAAAGGACTGTAGAAACTGATTTTTTACCTCATGTGTCTTTTGATGGTCAAAATGGGGAATATGATGATAAAGATCGGATATAGACCCCAAAAGACTTATTGATGTTATTGTTTTTCTAGAAGCCAACCTAAAGCTGTTCCTATCCTTACATAAACTCATCTAGACCATAACCTACCAATGTCTTAGCCTCAGGCCCTTAACCCTTCTATACTGGTAACTTTTTCTTATCAAGATTTATTAAAAAAAAAAAAGAGAGAGAACAAAAGCAAGAAAAAATCAAAGTTCAGTAAAAAGAAAATGGAAAATAAGAAAATAAAGAAAACAAACTTTTCAGATTTGTGATGATTTTCAAAATCTTAATTTGAACAACAAATGCATTTAATGTAAAATACCTATCTTTTTCTCTCTATATATATCTATGATAGAATAGTTTTAGTTTTGCATTTCAATTACTTTTTTTTTTTTACATTAACAGTGTCTTCTACCTTTTCTAAGACAATCTACAAATGGAAATTGAGGAAGAAATTAAGAGACAAGGCAGTTTCCACAACAGGGATTCCCAAGAGGACAAAATAGTAAAGTCCTGCTGGAATGCTGATTTACTCATTCACAGAGGCTTATTCAAATGTAAGCTATCACAGAGAATGGGTCAGAGGAGGCATGACAAATGCCCTCTGTACAGATTTTACATCAAGTACTGCAAGACGACCTACGGACTCCGAGACGACTCTGTAAGAGTTATAAATCGAAGACTTTTATTTTATCAGAAACTGTACTTTTATAGTCCAAAATCCCTTAGTCACACTACATAAGCATTTCTATTGGTTAACATATATGTGTCCATGTTGTCTAAGCTAATACATGATTGGTTACTATCTTACGTGTCACCGCCCACATCCGGTTCAGGTTGGTTTACTTCCGCTTCCGGTTGGTTTACTTCCAGGTCGTTCTCTTGCCGCATCGTCGTACTTTCTCTTTCTTTATCCCTATGTCATCTTAAGGTGGTCTCCTTAAATTACGCAACTCTTAAGGTGGTGATTCCAAACCATAGAACTCTATATAATCATATCCACCTTCATTCATGAAGCCTCCAACAAAGTACTATCTTGATTTCTTTATCAAATGGAGGCATTTTCACACTCAAATTCAGGTAATGCTTTTAGTCTTGACTTTATTTCACAGCATTCTTCAAAGTTTGTATTATGAAAGTTGTACAGTAGCTGTCTCTTTGTGTTGAGTATCTGTGGGTGGAAAATCTGTAAGATCATTTGTCAAAAGCCACACTTAGAAATAGTTTTGTTTTGGAATTCAGAAGTCCAACATTCAATCTTAAACAGCTGTAGGCTGAAGATATTTTCTCCTCCTACTCTCTCAGCATTGGGAAAGACTTAGTCCATACTCCTGAAAACACCCCCTCATTCTTAATATTGATAAGAATACTCTTAGTAGAAATTCATTATAGTAAAATTAAGTATGTTCAAGACAATTCAGAGATGGAGTATCTTTTAAGATTATTTCACCAAGTGAATTGCATTAGTATATCAAATAAGAGATAAAATAGATAATTGTGTCAATTTATACAAAGAATGGAAGTCCTAAAACGTCTTATGAAGTATTCTGCAGCTGTATTTCTTCCTCTTAGACATTGGAAAAGCGTAAGAAAGTGCAGAAGGGTCCGTATATAAAAGGCAGCACAAAAAATACTTCCACAGCTGGAAAATGTTCTTATTTGACACTGACATCTCATTTAACAACTGGAAAATCTTAGCACAATTGTAATAACTTTCAAGCAAGTATTATGAAGTCAGGTATTGACCATCCAGTCACCAGAGAACACATGCAGTTAAAATTACAACAGTCATGTGAAACATGACATGGATGATGTGTCCTTTCAGACATGGCATTATAGAGACAATTCAGGTGTTTAAGAAAACATTGTTCAGAAGTACAGACATCACCAGAGAGCTGATCTTAATCAAGTTCTACGAAATATGGCATGCTGCTGAGGAAAGCTGCTCATGAGGCATTGTAATGACCTGGAGTTATGGTATTTGCAAAGCAAGATAACTTTGTGAAGGGAAGCCCACCTGAAAAATTGGGAAGTCTGTACCAAAGATTCATGGGCACACAGAATGATCTTCAAGAGTAAACATACAGAAGAAAATGGGATGACCTCAAAAACCTTTTCATTTCTCATTGAGAAAACCTCATTTGGTAAAAGACAGACTCTCACTGCTTTTTCCTATTTAGCTACTTGAATTTGTATTGAAATTTTGAGAATTTCTGGGAGGAACTAAGTAATCTCATTTCTGGCCAATGTCAGTGGAAGTTAATAAGTCTCAGTGCCATGCAGGATTGTAGCAATAAATGACTGCGAGAAATTTTTTTTCCTTTTTTTTAAAAATTGTTTTTGTTTGTTTGTTTGTTTTTGTGCTAGGTGGTTTTTTTTCTTTTTGTTCTTGTTTTCTTTTTCTTTTTTCTTCTATTTTTCTTTTTTCTTTTTTCTTTTTTATTTT
>NW_010160613.1:0-583 GCF_000695765.1 Mesitornis unicolor | reverse complement strand
GCTGGGGGGCGTGCACCCCCCGCCCCCATTTTGGTGCCAGAGGAGGCAGCAGCTGCCAGTGGGCACACAGAAAATGTAGTCCAGTTGGCCCCAGTCACCACCCACTGGAGGTGCTCTAAGAAAACAAACCACCCGGTGAGAGATAAGAACATAGACACAGAGACAGGAGAAGGACCATCTCAAGGGGGATCATAACCAGAGGTCAAAATCCTCTCCCTGAAAGAACTATGAATTTTACAAAAAGGCTATACCCAGGGGGATGGTAAATCACTGATGATATGGTTGTTGCAGTGTTGGGACACTAGAGCAGATACAATAGATCTGGATGGGGGACAAGCTAAGCGATTGGGAGCATTAGCAAAGGGGTAGGGCATTCATAGGTTTATTTGGAATGACATCTACACTCGAAATCTGTGGGAGCGTCTCATAACAGCTCTAAAGAGAAGACATCCTCGTAAAGAGGATACAGAATGTAGTTTTACTAAATAGAACACTATGGAGCAGGGCGTCAGATATTGGAGAGAGCTAGCACTCTGGCAGGTAATGTATGACGACCAAACACTTGCAGATCCTGACCAAGTAC
>NW_010160612.1:0-30865 GCF_000695765.1 Mesitornis unicolor | reverse complement strand
GGACTACGAACTGGCTGAAGGAAAGAAGTAAATAAATGAGTAAATTAGATCAAGCTCTTCATCATATAGTTACATAATACCCTCATTGTAGTGCCATTTTGATCTCTTTACAACTGAGTGTCCAGAGGAATTTCAAGTTATGATTGTCTGTGTTTCTGCAACTTCTGATGGTCTCTGTCATGCCTGTGTAATATGCCATGACATCAGAAGGTGCAAATTAAAGTAGGATAAAGCTAACTGTCTTGATTTTCAGTTTGAGTGTTTCAAGTCATCAAATTGACTGTCATGTTGAGAATGAGATGAAAACCAATTTTTCTGCCAAGACAGTTCAAGTAACAGCTGTGTTCGGATAAACTGACACTACATCAAGAAAAGAGTAATAACAAGAAGAAACTAAAAGCACATGTCACAACAGTACTTAAACATTATTGGATTTTTTTTTTTAAAGAACAACAAGCACTGGGAGCAGAGATCAGAGCCTATGCCTCTCCTGTCCACAGCAAGGGCTATAACTAGTGGGCTATAGAGTAAAATTCTTTTTTTCAAGTCCAATAAATCTTGACTTGTTTTCTGCAAAGAAACTGCCTTCAGCAGACTAGTTTGATAATATCACAGTAACAGAGTAACTCAAGACAACATTTTCAGGAGTTGGAAGATATGAATGTTGATCCTTAAAAAGAAGACGATACTTAGGTGAGTCGGTTGGGGAGCTTCAGAGTACAAACACAGTCTCCATAGGAGTATGGTGAATGCTTCTACTTTATTGTGAAACACAGGCATATTTATATACTACAAAGGAATACATGCGGCATAATATTATTGGTTCAACTATTCGCATTATGCCTCTTATAATGACTGGCTAGTTATATTGCTAACAGCACGCTTTGGTTTTTGCAAGCCTTGCAGTTTCTCTATATCTTTGCTTTAGCTTTCCTTCTCACTGTTTCTTTGTTACCTATTTCCTCAGTTCCCAACCGTCCTTTGATACTTAGTTTCTCATTCCCCAACCATCCTTGGACACAGTGTCTTTTTCAAAGCCTGGATTGTTCACAGTACTCCACATTGCAATATGCCCTTGTTGCTCAAGAAACTCCTCTACACTTAGGAATCTGGAGTACTAGACTAGTATGTTATTAGGGAATTATTCTGCTTCTTTGGTATGCTTTCTCATTTTGTTTTTAATATTTACAATGTTTTTACTGCTCCTAAAGGTCACAGTGGTTCTTTCATGGAAAACACTGATTTCCTGGCAACTTGGTATTCTGACCTATAGCTACAGACATGTCAGTTCTTGGGTTCAGTTCAATTTCTGTGGAGTCATATGATGCACTGCTTGATGTATACCACCTTATGGAATGCAAACAAATAGGATTCATAGATTTGATAATTCCTTGCATGACATATTTGAGGTAACTTTATGTAGAATAAAAATTAATAAGTCTTGTCTAAAACATTTACAAGTCCATACAGCATGGGATTTAAAAAATATTACAGGTCAATATCTTGCGCTTCTAAACAGAACTCTGAGGTACTGGGTTGAATTGAGTATCTGCATTTTTTCCACTGCAGTCACTAGAATGAAGATGTAAATGCAACTGGGTAAGTACTGTGAAACTGGCAAGTAATTAACAAACTGACAAATTAACAAATTAAGATACAAAACCTGACAAACAAACCAATTGATAAACTGGAAAACTGACAAATTGCCAAATAGCTTGGTAAGAAGGGAAACATGCTTAGGGTTTATTAGAAAGGGCAGCTTCCCTACTGCTTAGGTTGGGAAAATTGATTCAAGATCCTTTCAGGCACTGGGCAGTAGTCTTTCATTGAGATGCTGTGAATGAGAAAAGGAGTAAAGTGTAAGACTAAGAATGAGGATTTGGACATTCTATAATGAAGTCTTGTAAGAATTAAACATCAACGAAGAACTTGATAATCTTTGGACAAGCAAGTCCTACTTTATATTTATCAAAATGTCATGTGCAGAAAAGATCAGTAACTATCCCACATTTCAATATGCTATAGCTAAGTGGTAGACTGGATATCATGAGTAGTTCCTATGTGAAGTATGCAATAGTGCTTAGTAAAAAAACTGCTTTATAGAAAAAGCTTATCCTCTGACAGAAATCCTTGGGTACCATCCTGGTCTCATGGAGTAGAGCTTAGAGATAATGTGATTCACGACAACTTTTATTTTACATGCCAAGTTTTAACTTGTTTAATTATTTACCCATGTGGTGGGCTGACCTTGGCTGACCCAGCCATCTACTCTGTCATTCTCTCTCCTCAACAGGATAGGAAGAGAAAATAATATGGACAGTGAGATCAGTTACCAGTTACAGTAACAGGCAAAACTAACTTGACTTGGGGAAAATTAATTTCTTAGAAAAATGAGAATAGACTAAGATGATAAGAAGGAGAGACAAAACTACAAAACATCTTTCCTGCACCCACTTTTTTTCCAGGCTCAACCTCATCCGTAATTCCTGACTCCTCTACCTCTCCTCTCCTTTCCTCTACCCTCAGCAGTGCAGTGTGGATAGAGAATAGAGGTTGCAACCAAGTGTTAGCAGTTCCTCTCTGGTACTCCTTCCTCCTTACATTTTTTTTCTGCTCCAGGATGGGGTCCCTCCCGCAGGATATAGTCCTTCTCAAATTTCTCCAACATGGCCCCTTCCCTTGGGCTGCAGTCCTTCAAGAACTGCTCCAGCATGAGTCTTTCCCATAGGGTATGGTCCTTCAGGAAGAGACTGCTCCAGTGGGGATCTCCTACAGGCCGTAGCTCCAGCCAGATTATCCGCTCCCGCACAAGCTTCTCTCCTGTGTGGGCTGTCCACAGGCTGCTACTTCCTTCAGGTAACTCCACCAGTAGCAGGTCAGTTTTGGAAATGGCTGGAATTGGCACTGTTTAGCATGGGGGCAACCCCTGACCTCTTCTCACAGAAGTTATCCCTGCAGCCCCACTACTGCTACCCCTCCTATTATTGTAAACACAATACAGCCTAAAATCACCCAGAAACCTCACCATAGCTGGGAAAATACTGCATGATTCTCAAGGCAGATGATTGCTCCAGGTACTATATCATAGCATGGGCTCTGTGCTTATATTATTTCTTTTTCTTTTTTTAATTAATTTCATTATGCCTTGTCAGGAAAAAAAATCAAGTGTAAAAAAGAAGGTGAAAATATAAAATGTGTAGAAAAGAAAAGGTAACAATAAGGTATATCACAAAACAGGGAAAAAGAGATATTCAGAGGGGAAAAAAATACATCTAAAACTTATTCTTCCCTTGCCACAGCTTTCTTAGAACAGTAAACTTGAAAAAAAGAAGCACATCAGAACGATATACCTCTTATTTATTTGGAAAGAAAATATTTCATTTTGTTTATGAAACAAGGTAAAAGACTCCTGTTATCACCTTCTGCTAGTGGCACAGTGGCACAAAAGCAAGCAAAGAAAGAACTGTGTAATCCAACATGTTAGATGACCTCCAGGTCAGTACTGGGAGATATAGTAGATCTATCCTCAGGCTTCCTACTTTCTGATCTATGTTTGAATGATTTCAGCAGTTTCTGAGAAGTACACAAAAATTCAGCAAAAGTTCATGTTGCAAAGACCAGGAATATTATAAAATAGTAAATGCACTGAAAAAAAATCATCTGAAATTGATATTTAAAAAACCCAGTCTGAAGACACTGCTCTGAAGCACTACTTCCAGTTCCATGGCTTTTTCATGCCTTTATGATAATTATCTAAACTAGATGGAAATGGAGATACCTACAGGCAGGTGATATACCACCTTAATTTCAGGGGCCAGCCTCCTACTCTCTAGCCCTTCTGTTGAAACCACTGGGTGAATAAGATGCTTCCAATAGCAGAAGCAAAAATGCTGAATGGGGAGCTGGTTTAACTTGCCAGTAGGAAAAGCTGAACAAGAAGGATAAATCCAGTGGACACAACAAGACCAGCTGTATGAATGCTCTTCTTTCATTGTTTCTATAAGGGCACTTGTATCTAGGTCCTGAGGGCACTAATGGGCTTTAATGGTCCTGAGCAGCCTCACCTTGGGACACCCACAACCGCTGGCCCAGGAGCCCTGTTTCGGCTCAGTCTGTGTCCATCACTCCCTGTTGGAGATAGGCTATAGGCTTACCAGTCTTCAGCTCCAGCTGCATTACAGCCATGCCTGGGCCTGGGGAGGTTGTACACACTGCTGATCCTGACCCTGACTCATGAGCAAATGTCTGAGCTCAGCCATCCTGGGGCTACATCTGACACTGGGTACCCTCCCTGGGCTGGAACCTGACTCCCACCCATGAGATAATATCTCAGCATGGCCTCTGCCTATCCCCATCCTCAGGGAGGTGTCTGATGCCCAGGGCCTGGGCAGCCCCTTGGCTGCCCTGCTGCTGGTTGGAGGCTGGGGCAGGCCCTGGCTACCTGGCCCTGCCTGGCCAGTTGCCTTGTTCCCTTTGGCTGCCACCTCTCTGCCCTGAGGGAGGAGCTGGAGCTGGCCTGTACTATGCCCTGGAAGCTTGACATCCTCAGTTTCTAAATCCTGACTAAGTTGAGGTGTTTAGTCAGGGCAAAGCTGGTCATGCACAGGAGTAGGATTTTAGTAAAGTGTACAATGTTAATTTTTTTAAAGGCTGTTTGTGCAATTCACTTACCATGTGGGTTGGTAGCAAGTCACTCAAAGATAACTGGAAAATAATTTTAGATTAGGTCCATCAGTTTCCCTTGAGCCTTACTTTAGGTGATTAAGTCCTTGACTGTGTCTAAATACTAGCATATTGCTATTTTTCAATTGTACCTTTTATGAAACTTAAAACCCTTGTTGGGGTTAAAGAAAAAATTATGGTAAATAAAGAGAAGCCAAGAATCTGGTGTGACAACTGGTTTCCTTTTTATCAGATATGACACAAGTATTGGGATATGTATGATGACATTTCAGAACTGAATCACTTGATTTCTAATTTATATGATTTTGACTTTACTATTGTTTAGAACCAGCTATTTGGAAGTGAGAGTCTGGACCATTATCTCCTAGGCCATGCTGCCACGTAGGTTATATACTCTGAGGCTACCATGCTGTGTCTGAGCTGTGAGAAAACTTTAAGTGCTTCACTGCATTTAGGACTAGATGCGTACTGTGCCTGTGACAAGTATGTATTGTGTCATGACCTATGCATGCATCATCCTTCTTGCACCATAGTTTACATGGGAAAAAATGGGTGTAGAAGTCAAAAGGATATAGGATGAATTTCAACTGTTTCCCATTTTGGTATGTGTTTTTCAATAAAAAACCTTATCTCCTTTTATGACAAGGTGACCTTCTTAATGGTGGACAAGGGGAAGGCTGTGGACATTCTACCTGGACTTCAGTAAGGCCTTTGACACCATCTCCCACAGCATCCTCCTGGAGAAGCTGGCTGAGTATGACTTGGACGGGCATACACACTTCTGGGTCAAAAACTGGCTGGATGGCTGAGCACAGAGAGTTGTGGTGAATGGAGCTAAATCCAGTTGGCGACCAGTCACAAGCGGTGTGCCCCAGGGCTCTGTTTTGGGGCCAGTCGTGTTTAACATCTTCATCAATGATCTGGATGAGGGGATTGAGTGCTCCCTCAGCAAGTTTGCAGATGACACTAGGTTGGGAAGGAGTGCTGATCTGCCTGAGAGTAGGAAGGCTCTGCAGAGGGACCTGGATAGGCTGAATCAATGGACTGAGGCCAACTGTACGAGCTTCAACAAGGCCAAGTGCCAGGTCCTGCACTTTGGTCGCAATAACCCTATGCAGCGCTACAGGCTTGGGGATGAGTGGCTGGAAAGCTGCCAGGCAGAAAAGGATCTGGTGGTCCTGGTGGTCCTGGTGGACAGCAGGATGACCATGGGCCAGCAATGTACCCTTGCGGGGTGTATTAGAAGGGGTGTGGTTGCAGGTTGAGAGAAGTTCTCCTCCCTTCTACTCTGCCCTGGTGAGACCGCATTTGGAATATTGTGTCCACTTCTGGGCCCCTCAGTTCAAGAAGGACAGGGAATTGCTTGAAGGAGTCCAGCGCAGAGCCACAAAGATGATGAAGGGAGTGGAGCATCTCCCTTATGAGGAGCAGCTGAGAGAGCTGGGTCTCTTTAGCTTGGAGAAGAGGAGACTGAGGGGTGACCTCATTCATGTTTATAAATTTGTAAAGGATGAGTGTCAGGAGGAAGGAGCCAGGCTCTTCTCTCTGATGTCAAATGATAGGACAAGGGGCAATGGGTGCAAGCTGGAGCATAGGAGGTTCAATCTGAACATGAGGAAAAGGTTTTTCACTGTGAGGGTTACAGAGCACTGGAACAGGCTGCCCAGAGAGGTTGCGGAGTCTCCTTCTCTGGAGACACTCAAAACCCACCTGGACGCATTCCTGTGTAACCTAGTTTAGGTGATCCTGCTCTGGCAGGGGGGGTTGGACTGAATGATCTTTCGAGTTCCCTTCCAACTCCTAACATTTGGTGATTCTTTGATTCTGTTAAAAACATAGTAACACAGAGCCAGATTCCTAGCTTATCTGGATCAACAAAATTGTGCCAGATATTAAATGACCAGGAAGTTCCATGCAGTGAAAAGATATGGATTGCATAGTAGTATATGGTTATCTTCAACATTGATGTTAAGTTTCAAAGTTATTGCTGTAATGTATAAAGCTAGTGTGGGTTAAAGAAGAATAGCACCTATAAAAAAGCCTGGGATAAGACTGTTTCAGGTTTACTTTAATGAGTTCTATCTGTATCAACTATGAGCTCCAATTTGGCATTGCTATCAAATAATAATATCTTTTCTCAAAAGTATACATGTGTGAAATAAATTTAGACTAGAGTAGAATTCACTGTGCTGCTGTCAAGCACTTTATCTCCCAATAAGAAAAAAAAGTATTTGTGAAGTTCAGCTACTCAGAAAGTGTGACAGTTGAGACAGAGAGGGAAACAATATGATTTTTGCTTCATTAGTGCACAATAGAGTGCTGAAAACTGGGATTTGGTCTCTGTGTAGATGCCTGATGGTAATATTTAAATATTTTAGAACCGTGCTTGTTGGAAACCTATCATCCTAAATAAATGTCTGTCCTGAGAGTCAGAACCTAATTTCAATTGCTCCAGCAGGTATTTGAATTAATTATAGTAAATGAAAGCATTTTAATTATTCCTTGTCTAATTGAAGTAAGTCTTCCTTAAGAAACATGAGATAAAAAATAAAGCAGACCTATTATATGAAAAAGAGCAAACAAGCATCTAAGTTTCCCTAAGTTTTTAATTGCCATTCCATAGTATTTTTTACTCTCACATGAGAAAAAAAAGAAAAAAAGGCATTTTGTTATTAAATAAATCTAGAGAAAAAGCTTATAGTTTATGTACATAAATCTTTATCATAGCATTGTCATAGCATTAACTGCAGGTATGAACTCTTCTCAGCTTGAGGAGGAGAAAAAAATACAACCACATTGAATAATTAACCACCAGCTTATACACTTAACTGAATAGAGATATCTTTCTTCCATTTTTAAAAATCATATTACTCAGTGGGGAAAAAGACATCAAATTTAGTAAGCTAGCGAAAGGGTGAACAAGAGCATGTTGACAGATTAGTAACCTGCATTTTGTCTTGGTACAGGGTCTTCACACTTACGGTCTAACAAATCTTTAATGCAAATTGTGTTAAAGCTATTACATTAAAAATTCTAGAATCTAATGTTGGTTTCAGTTGTACAATAACCATTCTGCTTTCCAGAAACTCGTAATCTTTTTGAACTGTGACAGAGCTTCAACAAAACTACTCTCCCTACATATTTTGAGTGAAGAATGAGTACTGTACTTTCAGTCAAATTGTTTATTTGGGAAATGTCCCAGTTAAGCAAATACTCCAATGAAGTGTGTTCCTTTTAAATAGAGATGGCTGTACTTCATCTTTCATATAGAGTAAGAGTAACAAATGCAATACAGAAATAATGTCAAAGAAACTGTTTAGTCTACTCTATGAATACAATAGTTTTGTTCTCTTATTCAATTATATTTTGTTAGGCTAATTTGTTGAGAACTCAGTATGCATTCCTGATAGAAGCTTGCATATTTTCCAGTGTTTCCTTGACTGTTAGACCATGTTATTTGCCCTCTGCTAACTCTTTTGTGTTAACTGCCAAGCAGTTATTGATGACTTTTTCGAAGCTGCCATTGCAAGAACTTTAATGAATTGCTCTTTTGCAAGGTCATATATCAACACAAAGATCTCTGGTTATAAAGACTGTTTAAATCTATCATTAACATACTAGGCTGCCTAAGAATCATGCCCTCTGTGCATTTTTACCCTGTGTCCTTTAACTTATGGGCTTTCATTATTGTCAAAAAACATAGGAAAACGCATTTTGAAAAATCAGCCTTGATAAATCCTGATGATAAAAAAGACGAACAGGTCACATAAAAAAAGTATGTGGAAACCTCAATTTGCATTATCGACTGCCACTATCTCAGAAGACTCACTTTAAAGCAACCAACAGCTTTTTTTCCTGGTAGCAGTATGTAAATGAGGAGAGTATTGAGGTTATGCACCAGTTTCACTTCACACAAAGTCAAATGTCATTGTACTGGATATCAGGAAGAACAGACAGGTACAAACTGTCCTTTTCACTTATATACAGTCCTTGAAGATTTATAATAAAACAGACTGTAGAGCTTGCCAATGGCTTCCAGCATATCTACAAGATTTTCCTTGTTACAGGTTTCATCAACAGGAAAAGTGCTAGAAATTATTATCACTTTTTTATAGGGTCTAACAAACTATAGAATAATCATGGTAGTATATAGTCTTTCTGTTTTCCCACTTTACTGTTGACTACTCTGGGAGAAAAAAGGGATGTCAAGATGAAAGAGGCTCTAATAGGGAAGCAAACAGAATAAACAATCTTTTTAAGGATGAGGGGAAGGAAGAACGGACTGTTAGATTTCTCTTTTGAAAGAGTACCAAACTGGCAGAAGCTGGTTATTATAATTTTGATTCCATCCTTGGTGACCTATGTACAGCACCCTTTCCTTTGTTACCAAAAAAATTTTGGTCTCTTTTTACTCTCACAAGAGAATATGATTCACACATCTATGAATGTTGGATGAAAGAAGAGGTAAGAATGGTGGGAGAATAACAGGAGAAATGGTGTTCCGGATTGCTGCAAATATCCTGGCTCTTGAGACATTGTAGGACCAGGTTGTCAACTGGACACACTATCTAGCCACAGGTATCCTATCAGAAAACATGATTTCCATATATTAGGAGTCAAAACCATGTGTGTTTCTGCCCTTTAGAATTCATCTTGTCCATTCAGACATGAGATACCTCAATCTTGAATTGCGAGAACCTATTCTAGAAGCAAAGTTCTTCATACCAGCCTTATATCCCCAAAGAACAGTTATCTTCAAAGACTTATGAGAAGATCAAGAATATTCAGCCTCTAATTTACACAACAATTATACTGTGTTAAGCTGAGTAGCTCTTGTGGTCTACTTTTTCCTTATCACTGAACTTTGGCTAACAAGAAGTATACGCTCAACTGATGCATTGTGATGGCAGTTGACTTCTTTTCATTTCTGATTACAGTAAACACATATTCATAGTCTAGCTTGTGGAATTCTCTTATTCCTGTGCACTAAGTGACTGTAGTTGCAGAGGACTAACCTGATAAAGGTAGGCATTCTTGGCCAACATAATTGCTTAGACTGGAGTGGAAGTGTCTGCCCAGAAGGAGAGCAACAGGGTGTTGTAATAGCATCTTGCAACTACTTGAGGGACACAAGGGATCACAAGGGACACTTGAGGGATCACCCAAGCCCTTTCCACCAGAAGCAGGCAATATTATAGGGAGCAATGGCCAAATGTTGCAGCTTGGGAGACTCATCTTAGTCACTGGGAAAACTTTTTTCACTAGGAGAGAAGTGCAACGTAATAATAGGTTTCCCAGAAGGTTCTCCAGAGACATTTTGTAACTTCTACTTGTGAAGATTTTCAAGGACACTGCTAGACAAATCTGTGTCTGACCTGATACAGTGTTGATGACAGTCCTGCTTCTAGCAGAGGGCTGGACTAAATGTCTTCCAGAAGTCCTTTCCAATGAATACTTCCACCATTTTTCAGGTATTTAGTTACAGTTTGGAAAAGAACTGCTATCAGGGAATACTCTTAATTGACAGTTTAGGTACAACCACTCTAGATTTGGTGGCCTATTTTGGTTGTATTTTCTTTTCATGTATGAGTTCGATTTTTGGAAAAAAAAGGGATGGTTTATCTGTGTGTACATGAGCTAGGTTATGCCTTTAGAGTTGGGTTATGCTATGCATCTTTAGAAACAGAGGACATTTCTTGTCATATTCATTTTATTTGGTAATCAAGATGTAACCTGTTGAGGTATTCATCTTTCCCATACCTTGAAAGAGGCTTTCTGATGAAGATAGATCAATCCAGTTGTTAAAAAAGGACAAAGTCCTTTATGAGTGGTTCATGAAAAAAGTGTTCTGAGGGAAATACAACAAATAATGTCATGATAAATGTTTTTGTGTTTGGCACCACATTGATCTGTGATAATCTAGGGATGTCCTAGAATCTGCAATGTAGAGGCAAATGAGCGTTGCAGCCAAAGACAGCCTTCAGGTGCCCTAGAGTAATGCATGTTACTATAAATTATAAGATCAAAATCTTCTATTCCATTGCAGTATCTTAACAGTGGAAAAAAATAATTACATGTCCAGTTTATGGTAAGAACAGGTATTAATTTTAGGGTTTTAAGTAGCCAAAATAAAATAGCAGGGTTCTCTTTACTTAAATAACATTTATTAATTGTGATTTATTCTACATATTTTCTATTTAAGTAAATAGTAAGTTAACATGTAATTGTAAATGTAGCCTCTCATGAAGAGCTAAAAAAAGCATGGATTAATTTTAATAACTGTGTGGGAAAGCTTCAGAAAGTTTGTAAGTGTCACAGGAAATGAAGATGGCCATTTAGTGTCATTTCTTCCCAATGCAATCTTTCCAGTGAGCTGGATGGCACTATGAGAAAGATACCATTATTTTTTTCTTTGTGATACAAAATTACATCGTCTAAACCCTTTCAAATGACTAAAGCTTCCAACACTAATTTCTTACAACTATTAACTTGCATACATTGGCTAAAATCCAATATAAGTAATTAAAGCATTCTTATAAAAATTCTTCCCATAATTTCACTGGATAATGTATAACTCCTTACCTGCTCTAGAATTCTGGATAATGATGTCATGCCTAATTTTAGAATTCTTTTAAGAATATGCATAAGAGAACATCGATTTTCTGAGTCAGAATTTAACTTTATGATAGCTCAGATTAAGAGTCTTTTCTGTATTTTAGAATTATGCCACAGACTGAAATGATAGTCAATTTTGGTTCTGTTTTCAGTGCATATAAATCAAATAAAAGAACTGTAGAAATATCAAATATTAAAAAAGCACATAAGAGCAGCAAATGCCTCTGAACTTTTGTATTTGGAATGCTGAAGAAGTTGTAGAACCAAGATTAATATTTTCTTTAAAGTTAACCATCCTGACAACAATTTTGTTAAAAAAAATGGATGAGGTGACATGGGATTACTTTCATTAAGAACTAAGGAAGTGCATGCATGGTTTGTCAACAGTGTTTTTTGAAAAACAGACTTTATTGTTATAAGCTGAAGAGATCACAAAATTGATTAACATATTACAATGGTCACGGGTTAATCATTAGTTACTAGCTAACACGTCTTCAGTGAAGATGGGTTCAGTCAAAATTTTTAATACTTAAATTGTAGAATTACTTTCATTCACTTCTAAGTTTTAACTTTCAGGGTGGAGTCCTGATCTAGTTGAAGATGTCCCTGCTCATTGCAGGAGGGTTGGATTAAATGACCTTTAAAGGTGTTTTCCAACCCAAACTAATCTATGATTCTAAGTAAACACTTATGAAGGTCATGAAGGAATCGAACGCTTCTAAATGAGATCCCCAGTGTGCAGAGTAAGGTGCCAATACATGTTTAGCAAATATGAAGTTATGACTGTGGAGATATATGTATGATATCTGACTGTCCTTGAGGCAGAATTGTTTAACTCGAATGTTAAACAATAGATGTTTCTATTCATGGAGGATCATCAACACATATTCCCTGATGGTATGTCAAAGATAACTACACTGTCAAATAAAAAGGTCTTCTTTTTTCAGATGTGACTAGTGGTAATGATGGCACCTGTATAATGAGAACAGGATTTTCTTTTATTTCACAATTGCATGTTATAACCACTAGGCTATGGAATCAAGGTTACTATTGTTTGATTTTCTCCTGAACTTGTGAACCTGAATACATACTTAGTAACATGGGTTTGATTCACACATCCAGATGTCTAGCTTTGAGGTGTAAAGATGTTGAGCAACTGTAACTCTCTTGTTTTTCGAAAGTCCATGGAGAATTCAAAATTTAAAGGTTATGAGCTAGTCTGAGAGTAAAACATATGTGGAAAACAGGTATTTGGTAGCATAATGCTATTCTAGGTACTAGACTAAACATAAACCAAAGTTTAGTATTAGGAAGTGTATTTACATGAGAATTAAGATACTAGTTTGAATTGACAGCAATTAACTGGTGGAATAACATGAGTTGTTTCTCTTGATGGCAAATTTTAAATGAAAAATGGATGTTTCCCAGTCATGATAAAATTTTAATATATTTTATTCAAACAGGGAACAAATAATAAAGCCTTTTATACATGGGAGAACACTGGGTGTCCATTAGGGTTACCTGAGGATTTATAGTCTCTGATATCCTCAGAACATTTAATTAAGCACTGTTAGATTGTCTGTCTAGCTAGGGAAAAAAAAGAGATGCCATATTATACCAAACAGAGATCTGAAACACTGAAAGTAATTTGAAGTTTTGTAATATGGTCAATTAAATGAATTATGGTATTTTTTTCTGTTATTATAGAAGGACAAATAACTTTTGCCTGAAATTTGACATACACAATTTTTAAGATATTAATCAGAACAAAGGCTGATTTCAAAAGTATTTGAGTGAGAAAAAGTAGTGATCACAGAATCACAGAATCACAGAATCACAGAACGTTAGGGATTGGAAGGGACCTCAAAAGATCATCTAGCCCAATCCCCCTGCCGGAGCAGGAACACCTAGATGAGGTTGCACAGGAAGGCGTCCAGGCGGGTTTTGAATGTCTCCAGAGAAGGAGACTCCACAACCTCTCTGGGCAGCCTGTTCCAGTGCTCTGTCACCCTCACTGAGAAGAAGTTTCTTCTCAAATTGAAGTGGAACCTCCTGTGTTCCAGCTTGTGCCCATTACCCCTTGTCCTATCATTGTTTGTCACCGAGAAGAGCCTGGCTCCATCCTCGTGACACTCACCCTTTAAATATTTATAAGCATGAATGAGGTCTCCCCTCTTGTCAGTCTCCTCTTCTGCAAACTAAAGAGACCCAGCTCCCTCAGCCGCTCCTCATAAGGGAGATGCTCCACTCCCTTGATCATCTTTGTAGCCCTACGCTGGACTCTCTCCAGCAGTTCCCTGTCCTTCTTGAACTGAGGGGCAGTTCAAGAATACTTTTCTGTATTAATTTAAAATTCAAAGTGAATTAGTGATACAAATAAGAATACTAACATCTCCATCAATGCATGACTTTCATTTTCTTGTTCCTTACCATTCAGGAAATCTTAAATGTATCAAAGTATGTTTACAAAAGACCAGAGAATTGAAGTCATGGTTTCACCTGTCCTGTAATCCTGTGAGACATGAACCATCTCCAGCTCTGAATCTTTATGGCCATGTTAACGTACCAATTATCTCACTTGAGGGACAGGACTAGCTACTGCAAATAGTGAGTCCTGTAAGGTTATTTTTACAATAAATAGTAGCACAGAATTGTAGGAGCATTTTGTAGAGCAAAACAGTACTTTGGACCTCATATCCATTCTATCTGCCTTTTGATGAGTTTTACTTCAGCTCTAGATTTGCCTAATTGATTTAGTGCCCATAGTAGTTAGAGTGCACTAGTTGCACACCAGTAGTCTATCTTCTAGTTCTATTTGCTCTGAAATAAATTTTGCTTATATCCTTGGAAAACGTTTCTTGTTGTGAACGTGGTAAATGAAGTTGATCAAGAAATTAACCTCAAAAATGCATCCAAAACACTAACAAACTGAATGCAAATGAATGAAAACCGAGTTAGTATTTTAAGTTATACAGCTTCAAGACAAGTACTTGCCAGACAGTAAAATTGACCAGCTGCAGAACTGTCTGCATTTCATCATGTAGGTCTGCAGTGAGTAAGGGTAGAATTTATTCTAGCTGAGCTACCTATGCTAAAAATATGTTCTCTATTTGAGCATTTGAATCCTGCTTATACTGCCTCCTTCTCCTCCACCGGATAATTATCCAGAGAGCTGTCTTTATACCTACCAGTTGATGCAGCCAGATCCTCAATTGCAAAATGGTGTGAAGCAAATACTGCTCCCTGAGACACCCAAATAGGTGCCTGATTGCGCACATCTCGTATTAACCTGCAAAAAGAGTTGATTTAAATTCATGCTTTTTTTTACAAACAGAAGCTGTGTCATATTGCGACCAAAGTAACTTGTGTTATCACACACAGCACCAGGTAATTTTACAGAACAAAAGAAGTCTCTCCCAGTAAAAGGTTAACTTTTTATTACAAAATTAGAATTACTCTTACCATAAGGAATAATAAAGCCTTACAGTTCCTCTTTACTTGGTCCAGTGACTTAACTAGCTTTAAGGGGGATTGTTCCTTTCTGTCCTGGTAGGTCTAACTCTCCAGTGGGGCCTTGGCTTTCCAAAGACAAATCGTTTCTTCCTCTGTATTTAAGGTAGCTTCACAGCATCTTTTACCTGATTTTATTTTTATCCCAAGTAATTCAGTTAAAATGTAAAACATAGGGCATGTTTTCTCTCAGACACCTTCTTTTACACAAAATCCTATTATTTATGTATTTAGTTTAGTACATTCTTCTGAGCCTACATGGCCTTCTTGTCATTAACATTTTCAGGAGTGTCATAGTATTTTATAAATGGAATATCATAGAGAAAATATTTATTGTGCATGCATCTGATAAAGCTAACAGGCTGTGTTGTGACTTGACACTATTGGCAGCAGGACAGTCTTTCCATTCACCCCGTCCCTCACTGCCACCCTTATCTAGTTCATTACTACTTCTCCTATATTTGCTTTAAAGTGGAAAAAACCTCACCCAAACCTGCACGATCCCTCCATATCAAACTACAACGAAGTGATTTTTCTGCTTATCTGAATTTTCCACAGACCGCTATGTCTACCCCTTTTCTGAGCAACTATTCTAAAAAGTGTTTTCCTACACCTTCTCCAAATCAAAACACTTGGCAGTTTTACTGTGATTTGTGCTCTGTGACTCAGCTCTGCAAAAATCAAAATATTTTTTAAAAAAAACCAAAAGGGAAAACGTTATCATTATGATGTATATTGAGTAAAAATACGATTTTTTAATTAATCAGTAGAAACTAGGTGTGGCAATAGGGGGCTCAAGTCCTATCTACAGGGTCCATAAAGTCTCAGTACTTTAAAATATCTAAGTCATAGCTAATGTATTCTATCACTACATTAAAATCCGGTGGTGTACTGAAATGAAAACTCTTTCTATACTTATGAATATGTGAATAAATATATACTTATTTTTCTTCTCTTTCCAAAACACTCCTATTTGTATTAATCAGAGTAAAAATAATTGCTGAATGTACTATATGTAGCAAGTTCTCCAACTGTTAAACTTATAATGTAACCAGACCATGATCATTCCTTAAGATTTCCTGTAGTCACTTATTTTTTGAGGGAATAAAGTCCTATTAATTGCTTTTATATGCTTTAAATGAAGTACATCTGATACTTTTTACTGATGGTTTGCCAGCTGATTTGCATTATAATGAATAAAATCCCCCAAATCTTACATATGGTGGAGAATTAATGTGGTCAATAGGCAAATACATATATGGACTTCTTGAGTCTGAGACATTGCAAAATTATGCTTTAAAAAAAGGATGCACAATTAAGAAAACAGTAAAATTAGTTATAAATGGCATTTTATTAACCTGAATTCTAGTCAATTTAATGTCAATTAATGTATTACATGCAACAGAAGGTTTACTTTTATTTGGCTTTATTTGACTACTTAGACTGGGGAGTCATCACATGACCAAATTTAAATAGCTTTGGAAAATGGGCACACATTTTCAGATAACTATCTGAAACACAACTGTGTTTTGCCATAGCACAACTTTTTTGTTATATAATATTGGTACCTAACTTGTAGCACAGGTTTTGTGATAAACTTAACATCGAAGTCAACGATTCAAATGCATACTCATAGTACCTAAGACAGTGCAGCTTCAAGGCTGTTATATTCAGAATTGCTACATTCAGAATGACTGGTATTGTAAGATGTTGGTTGTCTCAGATTATTATCTAATATTTGCTGTGTAAAGGAAAACACTGTTTAAACACCACCTTCCTGTGAAGAAAAGCAATGTTGTATTACAAAATGGCTGAATTCCATATTTGCTACGAACAGATGTTAATAGGAACAGTCATTATATTAAGCCGTGTTAATTAAATATTGACAGAACAACCTTAGTAGATTAATTTATTAAAACAGTGCGGGGTCTGATTAGCAATTAGTAGATTGATGTATTCATGATTATTTGCATGTGACAGAAAACAATCAGACTGTAGACAGAATATTTCTCACATTACAATTCATGTTATCCTTTGTTAGCATTTGAACCAGGAAATTTCCCACTGGATTAGCAAATGGAGTTAATGACTCTCTTAAATTGTTCAAAAGTTTGTGTTAATTCTTGCAACATTCTGTTAACAACTTTCCTGAAAAACAAGAAAACCCAACTTGTAATACAGTTAGAGGTAGCAGCCCCAAAATAATATGTTGGGAAGAACTGAAAACAACATTTTGGAGAGTTCTTTTCCCCTAACAAAGCAGGTAGATAAAGTTAGCCAAGAGAAATAACATTCCATTATTGCAGAAAGACATTGTTCTCTTAGTCAAAGAAAATTAACATATCCATGCAGTTCTCTTTCTTTTTAATAACTTTAACCTTTCACAAGAAGGTTGAGAGGTTTTTGAATGGTGCTAGCTGTGATTCTAATCACAATAATTGGATACTAGCTGTTTCATTGATTTAAAGAAGCTAGGTAGTCTTAACATATTGTTTCTTTGAAATAAACTGTTTCTTTCATTTAGATTGTCTCTGGAAGATGAATAATTATCTACTGTTAGTTTAAATTTATTTTCATGACTTCTAAATGTGATAGATTGAATTATTGCAATTATGTCATAGAAAAGTATAGTATAAGCCTGTGATTATGTTATTAAGCAAAACTTTTTAATACTCTTCTTTACTGCTGTATTCATGCATATGCAAAGTTATGCTCATACCTTTGTTGTCTTCCACAAGTACCTGTTCAATGGCAAGTAAACCAGTCAATGGCTACTGGCAATGTGCACCCAAAGTGCCAATCCACAGTTCAGTGCTGTCTACTACAGATATTCCTATGGTGGCTGATAAAATCAGAAGAAAGTTTGATGTGACACAGAGTCCTAATCTATGACTGGTTGCATCTGAAGAGCAAAGTGAGGAGAGTAGAACTGACAGAAGTAAAGCAGATGATATTTTTGCAGGACTTTGGATGCAAGAATCTAAATAGTTATAAGTTTGTTTCTAGGAAAAGGTATAGGATGAGTAGTTTGAAGTAGTTGGTGCTGAAGCCCCTACAGTTACACTTGTCAAGAGTTTATTTTAGATCAATCTGGATTTATTTTTGTTCCCTATACTGAATCTCACCACTGTGCACATGGCTCAAATGTAACAAAAGAACCAATGAATGCTTGACCCCTATGTTTGCCTTAGGTACTAGAGAGTATTTGATGTCTACCCGGATAAAAATTTCTCATTTAGTTTCTGCTTAGACAAATTTTGCTAGAGTACAGTAAAATTTCTACTGAACTGAAATGCTATATGAGAAGTGGAGACAAGCAGGGAACTTGCTAAAAACTTGTGCTATTGCTTCAAATTGAATTGTTAATGTAGTTGTAGTGTTATTAGCACAAAAAAGGCACTCCGGAGAAGCTCCTTTCCTATACTCTATTAAGCATTATTCAAAACAGCTACTTCGGGAGGATTTATGAGAGGCAGAAATATGTTTCCTGGTACACTATACAGTAGTGCAGTGTGATAACAGTGGAGCTAGGAGACAATCATTCTGTGTCAAGGCTTTGGACAGACCTTTCTTATTTTGTATAGATTTTCTGATTTATTTATTAATTGTAGTTTTCCTACTGCTTAAATTTGATGAGAATTGTTTGTTTGTCGCTTTGATTCATTTTTTTGTTGAGGTTTCCTTTGGAGAAAACTTTCTGAAACTTGTCCTATGAAAACAACCAAGCAGAAAGGTTAGCCATGAAGAGATCTTTAAACATCATCTTTAAAACATGTATGTCTTCCTCTGGAAGCGATGACTTCATTAAGGTCAGTAAAGTATGTAATATTTATAGTAGATGATCACAACTGATTGGAATCTAAACATCTGCCTGAAATGTTATAAGTACTAAGAAATTCCAAGTCTTGCTTGTAATACGTGAATGCTGAAGAGTCAGTACCTAAAGCTGGCACATCAGCCAGCCAGAATGGAAATACTGAGGGCAAAAGCAATCTGTAACATGTTCTCACATGCCTACATCAGGCTACAGGTCATCTCCATCTGCTTGGGATCTACAACCTAGACCTTTCAAGGACTGGAGAAGAATGCAGTGTTTTCTGATAACATAAAGTCAAAAGAGGAAGCTTTTTGCCTGTATAACAACATTTTTTTGTGTACACACATTCAGACATAAGCCATTTCATTTCAGGCTTATCACTGAAGTAAATGTAGATCTACTTCTCAAACCCTACCAGTACCTGCCTGCCTGCATGGACAGCGGGATGCTCTCCACTTCTTTTATTCATACCCTGCCCGTTTAGAAGAGAGTTCAAGACATATTGCTTTTGAAAGCAAGTTCAAGGCTGAGCATGCCTGTGTCACCAGAAAGGCCACTTGCTTGCTTAGGGAAGGCAGAGACCTGGATTCTGTGCTCCAGTGTCTCAGCATTTATCAGTCATTGGGAGGGGACTTGTTTACATCTAAATTATTCTGCAATCACAAACTAGATATACTTTATGTAAGTGAACATTAGAGATACATTTTGATTAGCTCTTTGAATGGCAGAACTACAGAGATTTCTCGAAAGTGGAACTTAATTGTGGCATGCTTTTTCTGTAAGTCTTTGTGCAGAGTCTTTGTTCTGTTACATCAGAGCCAAATATCTCATTTCCCTCTCTGCCTGAAATGATCTTCTGAAAGTTCTTACTTAATCTGTGAGATTATATTAGTACCTTTAACTGGCCACAAAAGAACTATGAAGGCTACAGGCATATTAATAAGTCAGCAAAACTTCAAGGAGTGGAGCTCTTGGTCTTCATAATTAAAGGCTGCTGTGTCTTTATTCCGGTATGTGTTTCTAAGTCTACTAGAATAATGTGTATTACATGAAAAATGGATTTTGCTTTCAAACTGGTTTGCTTTTAAATAATTGTTTGAAGATTGGAATTCTTTTTGTCGCTGTGAGGTTATCTGAAGCAGTGAAAAAAATTAAGATGTTTGGAACTCAGCATCAGTAAATATAGATACGTAATTTTAGTAGTTCTTAGTAATAGTGCAAATATATGTAAGTCTACCCAGCATTAATCATTATACTCTAGAGGAAACATTCCCTCACAGATGCATACCAAGAGAGCAGATAAGGAGTAACATGGTTTAATTTGAAATTATATTTTTTTAAAGCATAGAATACATAAGATTTGTCTTAGGAATGAGTGTAGCACCAGGGGCTAGTGCAATCAGTAAATGAATACAATTAAGTGGTTCATTGAATATTGTTCCCCCAAAAATAATATGAGTTGTTTTAGTAAATTTTCAGTGAAGACAGATGTGTTTTTTTAAAAAAAAACTTGCAAAATTATGAATTTTATTGGAACATTAATATCGTTCCTCTCTTAGATATAGTTTAAAGTAATAAATGCAATAAATCAGTATATGTAATTGCTTGCTATGCATATGATAGAACTGTCAGTAAAATTCAACTTCACTTTTGACCTTATCATCCACACTTTAGAATGTTAGATTTTTGCTTGGGATTTTTCCCCTAAATCTAGGAATTGGCAGAAAGACATAAGTAAGGTCTGCAATTCTTTGTGGTTTTTGGAGGTTTTATTTGTTTGATTTTTTTTTCTTTTTACAGCTCAGTAGTATATTAATAGCACGTCTTTAGGTCACCTCTCCATCTAAAAGTTCAGTGCATCAATTATACCAAGGGATTCATGTTCAGAAAATTCCTTTTGACAGTATAGCTTCTCATCTTGAACTGAAACTACATAAAACTCATCACTGTCAAAATCTGTATCTGTAGAAATCATATTGTCATCTTTCAGATGGGACATATTCTATTTTTATTCATAGGTTAAAATGTAATTAAAGTGCAAAATTTGCAGAAATTATTCTGAAAATCTGTCAAAGATTAGAAAAAAATAATTTTCCTTAAACTATCTTATACAACCTAACTAAGGAGTTTATTTCTCATAAATAAATGTGGAAAACAATGGAAGAAAATGACTGTATACTCTTTTACATTCTGCAAGGGATTTCTGTAGGGTAAAAATATCACCCGTCCCATAAAGTCAGTTTTCAGAAGCATGCACCAGAACCCAACATGAAGAAGCATGAATAAGCATTGTTGGAATTGTTTGATGTGCATGCACTTATAACAGAATGAAGGCACATTATGCCATTCCAAAACAAGGATGCAAGCTATGAGAATATAATAAGGTTCAGGTTTTTCAAAAACTTTTTTTACCATTTCAGTAAAAAGTGGCTTACACAATAAATGTATTTTTTGGTTGTTACTGAAGTAGTTATGCAATTGGGTCTGATATGGAACTTACAGGAGTAGTTTAGACAAAGCATATAAAGAGCATTCTGGCAAATTATTTTGCTAAAGGTGAAAGTGTCAATATTACAGACTTTTATAAACTGCTTAGGAACACTGTACCAGATGTGGACTGCTACATTACAGACTCAAGTTCTTTGCTTTAACTGGCACACTACTTATAATTTTCACAGATGGATAAACCTATATCCTAAGTATAATCATGGAATTTTTTGTTTCTTAATACTTAGTTTGGTGAGCTATTCCAGAGTTCATCTTGTATTAGAAATCTGTATCTACTTTCTGTCCTAGCTTAATTAATAGACAGTTTACATCCATTTTTTCTAGTGCTGATATGATTCTTTGGTGTGATCACTTCTTTCTTTCTGTTTATCACCTGCTATTTTTACAGGGTGAAATCACAAGTGAAGGTGAAAGCCTTCTCTGGCTTTAGTGAGCAAACAAATTTCTGAGTTCTCAAATTTCTTCCTGAATGGTTGCTCATGGTTTCAGTCATGCTTGTGGTTTTCCCCTGAAACTGTTTCACTTTGAATTAATTTTTGTTGAAGAACAGTGGCCAGAACTGTCCACTCTCCAGAGGAGGTTCCACCAAGTGACTTGTACAGTGATGCTAACACTTTCACAGTTCCACTGAGCTTGGTGTGGCTTCCATTGTTGTTTAAATCAAAACCAATAGAAAGCCAAAATCATAAACTTTAACTGAAAAAAAAATGGCTAAGTAACTAGAGTCTAAATATAACCTTTAATGGAACCCTTGCCAGGCAAATGTATTGTCAGTATTGATCCCAAGATGTCAATTATGAACTATATATGAATTAACATGTATCAATTACATGCACAACTTTTAGATAAGACAGGATAAAAAAAAGCCATAATAATGGAAATAACAGGTAAAATATAATTATGATTTATTTAATGATAGCTTTCAAGCAGAACATTTCAAAATGGCCAAGTAAAACTGGATATCCAGGCCCAAATAGGTTTAGTTATACATACAGAATGGAAATATTATTTTAAGAAATAATGAATCTTATATGTGTAATCATTGTGTAATAGCTCAAATGTCAACCCAGTGAGAGGCAGAGGTTCAAAGGGTTGATATAATCTGCAAATGCATATTTACTGAACCACATACAATCATAACAGATTATTTTTCATGTAATAAAACACAGAGGTAACAAAGCCCAACATATGAAGGTTTGACAAGCCCAGATTAGAAACAGTATTATTGTAACTATGAAGATGGGAACTTCTGGAATAATTTCTTGATGAACACGATTAAATCAACATTAACATCAAATAGACTTATTACCTAAAAGATATTAAGTGATACTTTGCTGTTGTCAGACATGCTTTCCTCTATTACACACATCTTTTTGGTACAAAATTGTTTAACTTTGAACAGCCTGAAATAAATGCCTGCTGCAGGTGCATAAGCCATCTGTGATGCACTCATCTAATTCAAAAACAATAGCTATTACTAAGTTCCACAGTCTATGAAATGTGTAATGTAAAAGGGCCACTATTGCAGTGGCAACTTCAAGGAATTTGGCAACTGATATATTAAATATTCTGTTGGAATACATTTAAAACCTGTTCAGGAAAATGGTAGAAAAAAAGAAAGCCAAGATTTAAAGAAGTAGAAAGCTTAAGTTGATACAATAATATCTAGCTACAAGTGCTTTTAAGCAGGTAAAAATAGCTACTGGTACTTACCAGAGATATCACTACACTTGCACAGCTGTGCATTGCAGTCTGGCGTTTTATGACATCAAAGTTCATTATGTGAAAAGTGATTTTTATTACTGTAATAATTAAGTGCAGTGATTTGGTAATATAATGAATACACAAAATAATTTTATGTTTTTATTATTTCCACCATTAAAAAGGCAGCCATTTGACATGAGAGCCCAAACATTAAAGCTGAACATTTATTTTTGTAAATGAAGTGCAGCAGAGTCCTAAATACAGTAGACAATGACTCAAAATCTGCAAAGGTCAGATATTGCACAATGTAAAACCTGTATCTTTTATAATGATAGTTAATTTCAGTGTATGCAATCAAATGGAAACTGCAAGTGTATTGGGTTTTCTGTGAGGAGTTTTTGTTTTTGTTTTTTTTTGGTAGTGAAGGAGGGCTACGGACATAGGCCTGTAAGAAGCTACCTGAAAAGCTCCCCCCCTCCAATGGCAGACCCACCTCTGACCAGGGCCAAGCCAGACAGCGCCCCTGCAAATTCATGTATTTAAGGCGGGGTGGGGGGGTGGTGGTATAGGGCATGCGTGTTTTCTCTCTGATACCAGACCCAACTAGCGCGGTCCCGGTTGAACGCAATTTAAGCGTAAGCCAAGCTGCAGCTCCATTCCAAAAAGAGAGAGAGCCAGGAACTCTTCAGAACAATCTGAAGAGACCTGCAATGGAGAAAGGAATGGAGCCTGAGGAGAACAACTTTTTAAAAAAAAATCACCAAGGTTGGTTGAAGGAAAGAAAGGAGAGGGAGGAGGAGGACGCAGAGCCCAGGTTCCCTTTTTGTAACCCATGGAGAGAGCCAGGTCAACTGGTCATGCGTGAGGGAACTGTGACCATGGGCAGACCCAGATTGGAGCTTTGTGGACTTGGACTGAAGCAGTTTTGTGTGTGAGGGAAACTGCAGCTGTGCGCAGACCCGCATTGAAATTTTGAAGACTTTTCCCCTTGTGGGAAGGGCGCCACGTGAAAGCAGAGAGAGGCTGAGAGTAGCCCACCCCTCCCAGTACCAGAAGAGAAGTGGCAGAAACTGCATGGCATGGATTGACTGAAACCCCCACTCACGTCACCCCTGCGGGGCAAAGTGGGCAGATGAAGAAACTGGAAACAAAAGCTGAGCCCAGGAAGAAGGGAGGGGTGGGGGGAAGGTGTTTGAATTTAAGTTCTGGTTGTATCTCTCACTGTTCTACTCTGATGATGTTGGTGACAAATTAGAATTGGGTGGATTGGGTTTTTGTTTGGTTTTTTTTGTTTGTTGGGGTTTTTTCCTCCCCCTATGATGAGTCTGTCTTTTGCCTGTGACCATTTAAGTGGTGATAAGTCCTCACAGTCCTTATTTTGTCTAGCCCACTTTTTGGGCATCATGGTGCTTAGTTACACACTGGGCGTAAACCATGTCAGCAAGTTACTCTCAGAGTGAATTCACCGGAAAAGTGTATGTAGAGAAGAAAATACTCAAGCTGCCAAGACATTTATCCTCTGAAGTTACTGATTGCTCAGTATCAAACTTAATATTGAATAGAAAGATTGCAAAGCTAGTTATGTATTCTTGCCTAAATATTGTTGAATAATATCTGTAAAAAATGGAAAAGAATGTTTTCATACTTGCTTATTTATAAAGCAATGTATTCAGTGGTAGTTGTTATCAATTCTCTTAGTGCTCCACCTTTTCTTTAAATCATTGTTCCCAATGCAGCAATCATGATTCAGCTAATGACTGATTTCAGGTGTACTGAAGTACAAACTGCAGGATTTAAACAAAAGCTGTAGAGATTACCAATTGTAATATTTTTTTTACATACCCAGATTTTCACTTTAAAAAATGGAGATAAATGAGGTGTTTCAAACTCAGTGTTTCTTTCACTTGTTAATGAAATCTATACAGCATTATCTGAAGATGTTTATAAGTTTGAAAATTCAGCATTAGTTGTCCTGACTCAGCCAACTATTTTAAAATTCTTCCATGAAAATTATTCAGATTTGATGATTAAAAGATGTCCAGCTTCAATAGTTGCTGTTCAGCACATTTTTTATTACTACCCTAATGTAAACTAATCCAAAATCCTTACAATAAATACATATACATGTCTTTTCCTCAGCTATAGAACAGAAATATTTATTGAATGATATTATTAGAATTTGTCCTGTTTCTATCTGGTCATTAGCCATTGTTAGTGATTCATTAAAAGTTCTAACTGTACTTTCTAGCTCTGCTGGCCATGCATTTGTCCATTTTTTTCTTATGAGCTTTCTGCAGTTTTTAGCTTATAGTTTATGCTAAGTATTATCAGTTTTTATTGAATTTTTTGCTGCTGCTTTCTTTTTGCCTTTCAGGCAAAGCTGCTTTTTAGTGAAAACTAAGGCTTTGGGGGAATCTAGTAAAATCTTTTTAAGCAGCTCCCAAGTATTGATTGTATTGTGGTGTTTATCTTCTCTCTCAGTGCAACTGGCTTATAATTGTTTTCCACTTTGTGAAATTGGCACCTCTGGAGTATAAAGCAAGCATATATTACCACTTGGGATTTCAGTCATTTTTGCAAATGTAGACAAGTTGCAACCACTTGGAACTAATCAACGACTAACTTTCAGTTCTGTGATCTGCTCCCCTCTTGTTACTTGGAATGAAGTTTGAACTAAAATTCAAATCACAGAGTATATGGATATTTGGTTTTCCTTCTATGTAGCAACTGTTTGACGTGTTTACAAATTGCAAAAAACAGCTTTATACCTGTAACCCCAGGCTTTAGGCACAAACTGCAGTTCCTCATGGTTTTTTTTCTGTATGTTTTTGAGAGTATGTAACGAGCACATCTCTTTCCTAATGGGATGCTGTGGTCTTTAGTGCACATGTTCTTTAGTACAGCTTGAGTTTTATTCGTGAGGATACCAATCTGTAAGTATTCAAGAATATTTGGAACTAAGATTTCAATGAGCTGGATGTAAGACCTTCCATTTTTTTGGTTCTCCTTTTGCCTATATAAGCTTTCTTAAGCAGGTTATAATTTGTGGTTTCCACATTCTGATCATGTGATTTTACCTACTAGCTTCCAGCTGTATCAACAAATTGACTTTATGCTCATCTATGAGCAGTTTGAGTTCAAATTCTCCCTGTTTAGAAGCCAGTCTCTTGGCAGACACCTATAAGACATTAAATATTGCATTCTTTTAATGTATAATAGTGATTGCATGAATTTTCTTCTTGACATCTTGCTTCAGAGATAAATGAATGATTAATTGTTCTCTTTCTCTTTTTGCTGCTAGTTCAATCAACTTGACTCAATCAACCAGGTGGTCAGCTGAAGATTTTCCCCCCTTTCACTGCAATAAGCCTATTCAAAACTATATGTCACTCTCTTAAAATAAAGATTTAACTTCAAGGAGTGAAGATTCTAGGACACTGTGTTATCAAGTGAAGAGGAAAACTCATTAGTTAATTTCAAATAAATCTTGATTTCTTGTACATGCATCTGTGGGGAAGTCCTTACTGCACCCTCACGTCTTCGTTTATGGTATTATAAAGAACTAAAGACACAATGTAGCTTGTTTACAGAAAAAGCAGAATATTTTGAACATTTCCATGATCAACTCCAGATTTTAAATAACAGACATGTAAGATTAATTTATCCTCTGTTCCCCTGATGAAAATTTCAATTTAGAGCAGTTGCAAGCAAAGATGGAGCCATTTATTATCTAGTCTGGGATCACCTGTATTGTGTAGAAGCAATTTCAGTGATATTCATTACTTAGTCTGTAACTATCATGGACTTCGTTGCTTACATGTATAGGTTGGATGTGAATCGATACCATCACCTTAGTTATAGTTGAAATCCAGCGTACATTCTTCTCAAGTCATTACTTCTTGCTTTTGAATCAATACTAAGTTCTGTAGGACTAAGTCCATGGAGCAGCATGACCCTTCATACTAACCTGTGGGAGCATAACTGTGAGTCTGACAAGGGATACCTTTATAGACCTTTCTGAGAGATACGAGGCTTTGAACAATTACGATGCTTCTGTGAAATACTTCCACTCAAGATGAAGAGATTGCTTATCACTTCCTGTTCTATTTCTGCTGCATTTGTTTCTCCTGTCTCAAAACTGAGTTACGGTGTTGTAGCTATATGTTTTTGTTTTTGTTTTTGTTTGGTTTTTTCTTTGTGTGTTTTTGTTTTTGTTTTTGTTTTTTTCTCCTTATTTTTTCATTTTTTTGGGGGGGTGAGGTAGGTGAGGCTTTTCTCCTGAAAACTTAGAGAACTAAAACATCGGTTCAAGTTCTCCTTGTAGGTTAATTTTCTTGATTTACTTTGATATGAAAAGATAAAATCTTTGGTCCAATTCATAAATTAACTTGGACACTTTATTTCAACCTGCTATCTCAAAACTCCATTCCAGATTTTAAAGCAGAATGTGGCTAAAATTTTGTAGGCACTTCTCATGTTTTTACTTTGGATTTCTGTAAGCATATGAAGTCATAACCTTCACAAACACCTGAAGCATCTGTGTAGGTTTGTAGTACGCTCCAAATGCAGTGGCAGATCCTAGCTCTAAAAACATAACTGTAGGAATTATTTTATTATAGGTGACTGTATTTTCTTATGGAAAGGTCTATTTGTTAGAACATTCATGTATGTGAGGTCCAGAGTCAGTTGCTTTCTTTTCCTGAATGAGACCTATTGCCTGCTGACTAGAAAGGAGGCCTTTCCAGAAAAACCTACAGGCATTTTTCCTGGAAAGGCAAATATTGTCTATTCTGTCAAGTCTTTACCAACAAACACAAGAAAAAAAGTATTGGCAAAAACACCAGCTCAGGAGGTGCTTTAGGGTATTGTGATAGCCAGGATAATCCACTCCAGAGACCAAATTTAAGAATTTCTGTTCCTAATTATCTCTATTTTATTTATTTACCTTTATTTAGCAGCATTCTGAATGTGCTGATTTCAGATGTCACAGCTTAGGCTGTTGATCCCTTGGGATACCATTCTAATTTAACTTTCCATGCTAACTATGAGGAATCTAAGGAAATAATGAAGTTTTGGATCTCATTAAGGTGTTACATTGCCTACACGTTATGTTAAACTCAACACTTAGAAGTCAGCACTGCTATTAACTGTGTTTTTTGAAGGCCTCTTAGGCTGTAAAAAGACTGAATGCGTGCCAAGTTGAAAGAGAGGGTCCTAAGTTTGACAAAAACTCAAATGAAAATAGAATTATGTTGTTCATAAAGAGCTAGGTTTGAGTTGCATTATTTTTCTCTACTTGATTTCTGTTGCACCATTTAAACTGCTTAAGATAACAAATTATTTTATTTACAATGCATCACTACAATATTTATCATTCTGATCAAATCTGCAGCTGGTTTTCTTAACTGGAGATTCAGTACTGGCTCCCTCATAGACAGCACTGAATCTTCTTTAAATATAATGCTCAAGACAATATGCTCATCAGAAAAAAAATCCCGTTCTGTTTCCATTTTAAGAGATGTTTGCTGTATGTTAATGTTGAGTTCTGTAATGTTTTCCCTTGAAATATCATATAAACTGCATTTTGCTAGAAAATATGTCATAATGTTTTCTGGTATTTTTAGATGAGCTAAAGTGTATATCTGTTCTTAATCTATTCCCTTTGCTGAGGCAATGTACATCCTCAGCAGCATATTTAACCAAATGTTTTTTTTTTCTTAGCAAATCAAACTGAGTTCTGCTTCAGGCACAGAACTTCCTATTTAAATGACAAATGTCTCTGCTTGCAGATTTGAAAACTCACTTATTGATTCTTTCATCTTGTGTAAACAAATAATCAGCACATCACTACTATGGTAGGAAAAGTGGAAGAATAAAAGGGAAAAGGAATTTTTGGGAGTACAGCCAAATATAGCATTCCTTGGAATGAAAAACGACTTGTTTGCTGTTAATGTTGCCATTATACACAGATAGTAGACAGCAATGCTGAGAAAGAAGAAAGAAAAATCTACAAAGACTCTGTCATACCAAATATTTCTTCACACTTAGAAGATAGTGAGATTTTTTTTGTCCTCAAATGACAGAAAACTGATTTTTAACAACATATTTTAAGATGCTTTCACAATTAAATTTTGAGAGCTGTTTATTTAATAATTTTTCAGTTTGGTCTTCAAATGTCTGAAAAATTTAAATATATTATCATTTAGGTACTCCTTGAAAAGCCTAAAGTTAACCTGTTTCTGTATGATAATTTTTTTTAGGTAAAGCCTATATATATATGTGTGTGTGTGTGTATAGTGAATTTGAGACAACCCATATGTTTTGTTGTTCCTGTTGTTTTGTTTGCTTTCATAGTGAATTGTTATAAGGCAAATGAAAAATCAATGTGATCCAAAGAAAATGATGTCTGAGTGGTCTCCTTTCATATAATGGTACTTTGAAATATTTATTGATGAACATTTACAGGGTAAATAAAAGTAGTGGAATTGTTCAAGGAATAAGGTTCTAATCAGTGTATGTAAAAGTAATCTTGGCATGAGGTAGGTCCATAAGGAAGAAAACATATACTGCAGATTTTAGGCCTGATCTGCTGCTTCTATAGTTACAAAAATCAACTGCCTATGGTAAACAAAATGCATTTCTGTTAGATCCATGGAACTGCATTGGTAAATATTGGTGTGGGGTCTGGGCAAGTAATATGCTTCTTCTTAAGTTAGGGCTTGTTCTTTTGTCACAGATGTTTTATGGCTCCCCTAAATTCATAAAAGACATTTATGAAAGCAGATGGAAGTGACATGTTACACCAAAGTCTCTGAGATCCAGATTCAGTGAAATTGCCATGTTATAAATTCAGCTATGCCAGCAGTTACTTTTTCTGAATAACTTCATTTAAATGTAGACTTTGAGTTTGACTTCAGAATAGATTGATACACTAAATATAGTAATTGTTGGAATAATCTTAAACAGATATTTGTGACAGGGATATTTTACTTCAAGTTGAAAAAGAAGCTTCACTTATTCCTCCCAGTAACTGTTATGTTCATTGAAGAAACCTCCTAATTCCTCAACAATAATTATCTATTGTATTTTCTTTATTAAGTTTAATAGTGATTTTGCTGCCTATTTACAAATCTATTAGTATTTCTACTGGAAGTTTGTGTGGATTGATACAGGGACTAAGATGGGATAAGACAAATAGGGAAAAGTTATTTATTTACTTGTAATAATTAGAAAGAAATGTGCTTCATAATAAATGAAGTTCACTGAATAAAGTCATACCCTTAAACGGTCTCAAATAATGTTATACTTCTCTTTTCAGAATCAGCAGGGATTTTTTTCCTCTTTCAGTGAGAAAGGAATGAATTGATTCAAAGGAAAAAGAAATTAAAAAATATTAATAATAAAAAATAACCCAGGGGGCAATTTTGTCATATGTGCTGATATAAAGTCAGTTATCTCATTTGCTTTTTTTTTTACGCTGTATTTATCTTGAAATAGTAGTCTGTAGTCTGCCCGGAGCCCGGATCAGGGATATCACCAGGGCACTCCCCAACCTGGTGCACCCGACAGACTACTACCCGCTTCTAGTATTCCAGACAGATGGGGAGGAAGCTGCGTCCCGTGGTCTGAGGGGATTGAAGAAAGATTTCAAGGCCTTGGGACGGATGGTGAAGGAGTCTGGAGCGCAAGGTATTTTCTTCTCGCTCCTTCCACCTTCAGGTAATGACATGGGATGGAATAGAAAAATTCAATCTGTAAACGATTGGCTCCAAGGCTGGTGCTATAGGCAGGGCTTTGGATTCTTTGAGAACAACTGGTTTTATAAGACACCAGTCCGGACAGTGATGGATGGGAAAGGTTTATCGCACAGGGGAAAAAGGATGCTGGGACAGGAATTAGCAGGGCTCATTTGGAGGGCTTTAAACTAGATTCGAAGGGGGATGGGGTTGTAGCTGGGCTTGCGCAAATGGGACAGAACTGTAGGATTGATGATAATCGGAGGCCTCCCATCCCTCTAGGGTGAAATTG
>NW_010160611.1:176266-186497 GCF_000695765.1 Mesitornis unicolor | reverse complement strand
ATATATATATACACACACACACACACATAGATATGCATACATTGACTTTTTAAAATAAGCAATATATTGCTCTATAATTGAAAAATAGAATGAATCAATGTTTGGAATATGCAGCTTGAATCTGAAATAATCTGTGGGTGACCGGGTTTTCTGTCTGCATTCCACAGTGCTTTCCTCTGCCATTGCTTGGGCGTAGAGGGAGCGCTTCTGTGTGGGTATAATCCATGCCCAGAAAAAAAGAGTTTGGCAGGGCTGCAATGATGATCAAATTATCTGCTTATTTTTATCTTGTTCAGGTGGTCCTGTAGCCTGATATCTACATAACCAGCTCAGGAAATCTAATTAATAATTCCTATGTGGAGAGTACTTACTAATTCATAATGCTAAATTACTTGTCATTCTTTTATTTAGCAGAGCAATTTATAGGTCGTAGTTATTCACTGCTGTAACTTTGGGTACTGATATCTTTGGTAGGCCTTGTGGTTTGGTTGTTTTATTTGTTGGTTTGTTTTCTGGCTCTGGGATGTAAAGCTGGCAGCAGTAGAATTTAAAATCTTGCTAGAATCAGTGTTATAGACCAACCTCCTTCTCTTGCCCCCCCTTCTCCCCTTGGAAACCTACAATTTTAGCAAATTCATAACGTTTGTTTCCTTGCCTTCAAGAATCAAAGCTGTTCAAGTAGTTTGGAGGAAGTAGTTCAAGGTGAGCTGCTAAACATTTGAACACTTGCTTATTATACAGAACCCATCCAAACAGATTTGGTCTAGGTACGTAGAGTAAGTGGAAGAAAAGACTCTTGGGCAAAAGTCATTCTTTTTGTTTGGTGTTTGGGATTTTTCCCCCTCTACTTGTTTCCATTTTGACAAAACCTCAATTCACCACTCATGTGTATCCCCCCCAAAATAAACTCCTGTATGTTTTAAATAAATAACCTTTTTCCCATTGCAGTCATTCTGGTTGAAGTTTAAAGCTGAACTTTGCAGTGAAATGGTAGTTCCATTGAATCAATAAGCTTCTATCTACTTTTCATCTCCACTTCTAAAGGGAGCTTGTTTGCACTGTTTGGTTTACTTTGAATGTTAAATATCAAATCAGCTTGACATACAAGGTAAAACTGGGACAACACCTCCACATTTCTCAAAATGAGTTTTGAATTGTTTTCTTTAAGCAGAGACTTGCTATGAATTATTTTAGGTTCATTGTTCTTTATCCATATCTGCTTTCTTTTCTGTTTCAGTTCTGTGACAATTGAGTACAAAAATTACAAAACAAGAAAGTTTGCGTCTTGGGGCTTGTTTCATGGACTGAATTCATTTTTGTACAAATATATATAGATATATGTATATATATCTATATACACACACACACACAGAAAATTTACATATCTTCTGATAACTTCTTAGGGTTTGATTAAAAATAATAACACAAAATTATTTAACAGTGATTGCTGTTGAATGATAACACCATTTTGGAGTAGGTTTTGGGTCCAGTCCATATGCATATTTCTATACATATGCCTAATGATTTTGAGTTCTTTTATTATACTCTGCAATTACAAGCTTTTGCCAAGTACATTAGAACAAGTATTTGGCTCACGACTTGTTTATGAAATCTACTATTGGCCAGCTTGCTTTTGGAACTTGAGCTTTAAAGACCAAGTTACATGGCTCTTTCTTGCTTTGGATGATTGTTTTCCTATTGTTTTAAGTTTGTTTCACATTATACCATAAGACACAGGGTAACAGTGCATAACATACAGGACACTATCTTCTAAAAGCAACTTCTAGAAAAATGTTTATCTGAGTAGTTATTATTTGCAAACATGGGAAGTATTTATTTTTTATTGATATGAGAGATCCAACAGTCGTTATAACATTCAGAAATAAGGATTAAACAGTCTTAAGTGGTATTAAATCAGATAGAGCAGTTCCATGATAACAGTAACAAATCCTGTAGTGTTTCACCAGTTGTAACTGTACAGGTCCCTTTTGGTCATGCTTTCAGCCTGAAAAAGCTTTTCCCGAGACATTCAGGAGACTTAAGTTCACTGCCTTATTTTCACAGAGGTGCCTGATTTTTGGTAAAATAAAAATTAAATCAGGTAATTTAGGAGTGTGTTCCTTAGTGTACTCATGAGGTAAATCTTCTGTGGTTTAGTGGAACAAATTATACTGCATGTTTAGGATATCACTTTCTGTTCATTGAGGCTAGGTGGAAAACAAATCGTGCTCATAGATAGGGAAGGATCCCTCCTGGCAAAGAGGAGAAGCCAGCCCTGAGTCAGCCTCCCATATGGAGCTGTTTCCCCAGCATTCTGCCTCAGCAGCAAGGTTAGAGTTTGCTGCTGAAGAGGAGCCTTTTTTTCTCTCTTCAGTATTCCATTTGATGCATATTTTAGAAACTCATGTCATTTACAGTACTGTAGATAGCTTTCTGGCTCTCTTCATCTCTCCCTAAAATGGAGCACAGCACCAGCCCTGCTTTAGGCATTTCCCTGTCCTCCATGAACGTCGGTATATGTTTCAATTCCATATAGTAATGTTAGTATTTATTGGATTATTTGTTGTAACATCCTAGCACTGAATTTCCTATCAAATACTGTACCTTGCAAAATAGTTTATGAACTCTTTGCATGTTTTTCTTTCTCCACTTCTCCTGTTTCTTCTGTGCTAGATAGAGATGTATATTACTTTGGTTTATCACTATATTTGAAGAATGTGCTTAAGTGTTCCTTTGTTTCTCACCTCTGTTTGTTTGTTTGTTTTTTCTCTAAATTATACATCCTCGCAGATTTGTTATCTTTCTAATGTCTTCAGTCTGGGTTTTCTCCATCTCCTGATTCACCATTCTCTCTCTGTCCACTCCTCGCATTTCTTTCCCAAATACTCTTTTTCAGTCCTGACCTCTTAATGTTTCTCTTCCTTCTTCCACAAATTGAGATTTTCCCTTGTCTTCAGTGTGAAATGGATCCAGCTCTAGCTTGGCTTGTTGCAGGCGTGCTCTTGGGACTCGGAATGCTAGACCAGCAAAACGTGGCTTTGGCAAGTTAGTCAGCAGAACTGATTGAATGCACACAGAGGTGAGATCTGTTGAGTAAGAAGTTGCCATGTTGACTATTCCTTTTCATAACTGTGTTAAGCTTTTTAGAGAATAAATAAATCAACCAGCATGAGACTGCAGACTGTGTCTCCAGCTAACTTTATAAAATCCAGTCTTCAAACTGAGTGTGTATAGTAAAGCTGATTTCACATCAGCAAATCCCAATACTAAGTGTCAGTGCTGGAGATCTTTACCAGAACATTTAATGATCACTAAATTTACCAATGCAGAGGAAAGCAACAGCTAATGTAATGGACTAAATATCTGCTGTGATCCCTATGTTCAGTAGGGGAAAGTGCTGAAGAGGAATCTAAAAACTGGGAAGAATTTTAATTCCCAGTTTAGTTCTGATGTATATAACGTGCTTGGAGAAGTTTGACCATTCCATTAGCAGATAAACATCTGCAGTCAAATGGTGACATCAGTTTTCCATAGAGAAGAGAATTGTTAACTGTTTGAAACAGTACATAGATACAGAAAAGTGTGTTTGCATTATGATTTCTTTATCTGGAAAATTTTCTCTCTGGAAATAATTGGAAAAGAAGGTGACTTTGTGACTGTAGTTGATAGAGTTCATCAACCATTGGTTGGACTGGGTGATCTTTCGCGGTCCCTTCCAACTCTTAACGTTCTGTGATTCTGTGATACCTTTCCATAGGTACGATAAGCAAAACTACAATTATTAAATAACCTAGACTTTGGATATATTTTTGGATCTGTTTTTTGGTCCTGTGTTTTATCATCCCTGCTTGGACAGCAGCAGAAGTAATGCAGTCCAGAAGCTAATGGCACTGCTTTTGGCAGCAGAGAATTTGGCTGTCAACTTCCGTGATGATAATTAGTGCTAATATACTGCTTAAACACGAGAATGATGGGAAAATATCTGATTACGCTATCTGGGGATTGCACCAAATAAAATGTTTACTCCTTCCCTGAAATTTGGCAGACATTTTGTTGAGAAACAATTTCTCACAAGAGAAGGTGGCACACTGGGTCCTCATACACAATTTACGTGGAAATATATCTGTAAAATGGCAAACACTGCAAAAAGGATCTGATTTCCATTGGTAGCTTAAATTCTGCCACTTCTGGTTTGTTTCCCTAAAAGGAAGGGTGTGTGGTGTGGTTAAAAATGGTGTAACCCAATAGGGATGAGCACTGGTGGTAAGTCAAGTCCATATGTGCTTCACCAAGAGTAAATTAATTTACTATGACTAGGCTGTATTCAACTGTACACTGTTTTCTTCAGTAACTAAATAAAAACATCCTGCTGACTCTGGAGATTATCACTGTTTATCCTCAAGCTATTTACACACTAAAACTAGTATTATTTATCAGTTTTCTTTTGAATGTTTCTCAGATCTAATTCCTTCAATGTACAAGAAACAAATTAATAGGAACTCTTGACAGTTTAATTTATTTTGACAGCAAGCACTTGTCGTTTATCTTTGATCAACCTGGCAGTCATCGCATCTCATGGAGCTCATGTGTTCTTCCTCCTCTTTTTGATGACAGAAGTAGTAAAAGGGCATTTACTTCGTATTGCCCGTCTTTTCTTTAATGGTTTATTTAACACAATCTGTAAAACTTGGCAAAATATTCCTATACACTTGCTTTTAAATGTCAAGAAAGCACAGGATGGAAGCAAAGCCCAATGATTGTATGATAGTGTTGGCTGGCACATACAATTGCAGTTTGAATTACTTTTTAAAATTGAGAAGCTTTTAGGCTGTTTTCTTCCAAAGTTCAGCAGTGGAAAATGAGACAAAACTCCTTCCCTGCAGAAGCACAGACCTTGTATAAAAACTGTAGGATTTTTCGAAATAATCTCTCAAAGTGTGGAACCACTTTATGTTCCCCCTGTGTTTAGCTTCACCCTGAATGCATAAAATCTAATTTATGCACCATGTAGCTATGTGCCTTGAGATATGTGTTCCTAATTCCTCCCTAAGGATTTCTGAAGAAAGCAGGTAAAAGCTGTCGTCTGAAATGTGCTGAGACAGCAAGGAGGTGTTTTGGCATGTATTCATACAATTTTTCTTCCCTCCTCTATTTCTTTAAAAGCATATTTTGCTTTCAAGTATTGGTTGACTGTATCAAATTGTTTGACAACAAAGGCCTGGAGTTCACTGTTCATATTGTGGATAAGAAAACTGCTGCACATTTTTTGTCTAATAATGCCAGACGTAAGGGATTCTCTGAGTCAGACTTTTGAAGACATCCTGTTTAACATATCTGACTTTTGATATACCCATGCATAAAGCAGAAGTATGAGAAGTTGCATAGGCTCTATAACTAGAAAAATTCTTGGAAGTGTTGCATCTATTTAAATAATACCCTGTAGTCTCAGGGGGCCCCTATGAGCAAATAAGACTGTTTCACAGGGTTGGAGATCTACTAGACTCAGTGTGCTGTAAAAACTGAGAGCTTATCTCAAGCTTTCCATAGTGCATCAATGCCATTCGAATGAAAAAAAAAAAGTCTTTGCAAAAGTACTTAAACAACCAAGGAATTTTCACCACTTCAGTGCTTTTGAAAATATTACCCCCAAAAAATGTAAAATGGAACAGCAAAGAGAAAATCTGGGGGTTCAGAATTGGAGTAGCAGATGATCTGAGTGCATGGTGCACGGTTTCTTTCCCTGTAGTAAAAAAAAAAAAAAAAAAAAATAATAGAAAAAATGAACCTCCAGGAATTGCTACATGTGAATATCTGATTTTAATGAGAAATCAGTTATACTCACAGGAAAACTGAGACTCAACGTGTCTGTCCATCTCTGATAGATGATACATTTTTGCACGGACTATTTGTAGCCTATTAGTAGTTTGAACACTGAATTAATAGCTTAGGAAGATAAAGCTGATTTCTTTTGACTTCTTCCTGAGGTGTCACTGAGATATGATTTACTAGACTGTCAGTTCAGTAACTTCTGGCAGGCATTTCCAAACCTCCTACAAGGCTCTGATTTAATTTAGTAATAATGAGGTCATGTCAGACTACAGACCTGAACATTTTGGACAAAACAGCCCAAACACCTCTGGTCATGCAGTTGACTTCACCTGGACAGTGCTTTTTCATGGAATTAGGAACACACTGCTGTTGGAGTGACTTTGGTATGGATGGGTTATTGGGCTTGTCTTTGATTCCAAAAAAGTAGGAAAATTGAAGGCTATTTTGCTGGATTTTTTTCTTCCTCTTCCTTCTGGAAAATCTGATTAAAACTCTCTCTAACCATTCATCCCTAGAGGTCTCATTTACTGCTACGAAATTTTAGCATTGCTTTTGAACTGAAAAAAAAAAAAAAATTGCAACACAAGCAAAATGTTAATGATTACCTGGTTATATTTAACATCCATAAAAATTCTCTTGTTTAGGGAGCTCAAAATAATGGAAAATATATTGGTTTTAAATTATGTATGGACTGTTGAAGGGGAGCACAATCAGAAAAAAAAATATTTCTTGTAAAACAGCTTCAGCTGAAATAAGTCTCCTGTATACCCCAGTTATGCTGTGCAATTTTTTGAGAAGTGCATTTAACGCATACACTGTTGCACACAAAAGGGCCTTCATTCAAATGCAGTATATCCTCTGTATGTAAAGATAGGTCTTTGTATAGCCAAAATCCTGCCACAAAAGGAGCTAACCATGTCCACGTGAGCAGCTCAGCAGAAAGGGCAAATTTTTGTGCCCTTTTGCACAAGCGTGGTACAAAGCAAAGCGCTCGCAGGGGTGGTGGTGCAGGGGGAGCTGCTGGGAGTGCTCTTCCCAACCCAATTACCCACACGCATGCACAGTTCACAGAATCACAGAACATCAGGAGTTGGAAGGACCGGGCCCTGGAAAGCTCCCCAAGTGCAACCCCTTCCAGAGCAGGATCACCAGAGCAGTCACACAGGAACACGGCCAGGGCTTTGGGTGTCTGCAGACAAGGAGACTCCACAACCTCTCTGGGCAGCCTGGGCCATGCTCTGCCACCCTCACACTCACAAACTTTGGCCTCATCTTCAGCTTGAACCTCCTGTGCTCCAGCTTGGGACCACTGCCCCTTGTCCTGGCATTGGACATCCAAGAGCAGAGCCTGGCTCCTTCCTCCTGACACTCGCCCTTTCCAAATTGATCCCCATGAATGAGGGCACCCCTCAGTCTCCTCTGCTCCAAGCTCAAGAGCCCCAGCTCCCTCAGCCACTCCTCAGCAGGAGATGCTCCACTCCCTCCATCATCTTTGTGGCTCTGCTGGACTCTTTCAAGCAGTTCCTGTCCTTCTTGACCTGAGGGCCCAGAACTGGACACAAGATTGCAGATGTGGTCTGAGCAGGGCAGAGCAGAGGGGCAGGAGAACCTCTCTGCCCTACAACCACCCCTTCTCATCCACCCCAGGATGGCGTTGGCCTTCTTGGCTCAAGGGCACATTGCTGGCTCATGGGCATCTGCTGTCCACCAACACCCCAGGTCCTTTTCTGCATGAACTGCTGTACCTTCCAGACATGTAATGCAGGAGAGGTCAATGGACTTGAAATATCCCGGTGGAGCATATCCAGCAACACCAGACTGTGGTCACTACTGCTTATCTCAGTTCAACATACAGTAAAATGTTGACATGTTAACAGGTGGCATTAAAACAGGATGTGGGTAACTGTAAGATTTGGTTCCTGCCTTATATGATAGGCTGTTATCAGTGTATAATCTTCAGTATGTCCCTTAAATGTATTCTGTTTCAACACTTCAAATGTGTAGCCTAAGAGGCGATAAGGTTTGAATTTGTGGTGCAGCTCATTGGGACTTGGAGGATGCATCATTATGTTCTGGCATGTGGACCAGTGAAGGTCACACAGTTCATGTTGGTGTCTTTCTGGTCCTGTTTGTAGCTGCCGTGTTTTGCTGACTGCCAGGATGAGGATGCATCTGTCGCAGCAGATGGAATGACATAAGTGTGTTTGCAGAGAAACCTCAGCTTTTGTACTGGGTTTGAACTCTGTTCTGCTGTGGCATGGGGAAGATGAGAGCGAGCAGAAGAAAGGCTGTGGTGTGTGGAGCACTGACCAGGCGTGTGGGTAGCTGCTCTCAACATTTATTCCACCATACACATGGCGGAGATTTTCAATTAGGTATTCTACATCCAAAATGTGTGTTACCAGTGAGTAGTCTTTCAGATTACAACTCAATGAATGCTTGAGTAAGGAGAGTGAAGTGTGTGGTGGGGTTTTTTTGTTTTGTTTTATCTTTCCCTCAAAAGATAGAACTCCTCTCTGTGGAGTGTACTCAGGTACATCATGCGTTTTGTTGTCTCTTAGGTCATAGTGGTATATACAACAGGAAAAATTTTTGGTCGTTACAGCATTATTTTAAGGAGGTAGCGTTCAGATAGGTTTACGCTTTTTTTCCCCACTTAAATTTCTATACAGAACTGTGCTAGTATGTATGCTAATCTTTGGAGACTATTACTCCTTTTACAAACTCGTTTCCCATACTCCTTTCCTGCTAAGACAAATACCTTTTATCTATCAAAGCAGACTATAATTGCAAGAAGAATCTTGTGTGTTACACTTTTGTAAGAGCTAGCACTATACCACAACTAAAAGAACACATTGTGATAACACATCACATAATAAACACATTGTGATAGCGTAACAGCAGCATGAGCATTCCCCCACCCACACACACCCCCTTCTCCACAAATCCATCCCCAAAAAGCTCTCTTCTTTTGATGCATGCTTAATGTTGTATAGCAAATGTACTTGAAGATGTCTTGCTAAATCAGAGTTATCTAATTTGTGGGTCCTAAATTTTTTAAAACTGTTTTTGAAACTTTTTTTGAAAGAGCAATTTTAAAGGCACTTAACATTTATATCTGATTCAATGAGAAATGCCTTTCAGCAGAGAGATCTAGATCCTTTTTATCATTCATTTCTGTGATGACTTTTTCAATTACTTGAATTGTCTCGAATCACAGTAAGATAGTACTAACTCTGTGGTTTTTATGTTCACCTTACTATATAAAGGCATGGCTTAATATTTATTTCTATTCACAACATTACAAAGACATGCCAGAACTTGGTATACAAGAAAAACTTTTAAAGTTGTTGCAAATTACATTCCCAAAACCGTTTCATAGTTATCATTGCATTTCTGTAAACACTTGTCATTTTGACAAATAGATATTTCTTATTTTTAAAAAAGTCACTGAAAAATTTCTCTTCTTTAGTCACTTCTCCTTGGTCTTCAGTTGGAATGGGAGAGTGGAAAAATGCCCTCATTTTTCATTGATACAGGATTTCCTAATGCAGACCTCAGGAACACTGCAGTTGAGACAGTTTCCCTCCTGTATTCCCAGCTAAGTTGGGCACTGCTGTTACTGTGATTTAAAGTGAGAAGCTTCTGCTTCTGTTGTTGAGCAGCCTTCAAGAACTCTTCAGGCAGAGTCTAATGCACACAGATAAAGACAAGACAAAGTGACAAAGACAGCTTGTTCCTGAGGAAAGTTAAATATTTTTTCTGGCTAATTTATGTGACACCTAAAGGAAAACCTCATCATGAAGCCTTCTGTAACATTGGGTCTGCCTACAACTGCCACTAATAGAAAGGGACAGGAACTTGTACACTGTCTGATGCAATTTGTTATTTTACTCTGCACTATTCAGATACAAATATGGTTTTTTCCATTGTTTTTTTGTATTTTGTTTTCCTTATGCATTGGAACAGCAGTCTATGCGAACTGTCTGAGTGGCATCTTTAATTTATCTTTAGTGATTTTTTTTGTTTTTTCTTTCTTTTTTTGTAATGGAAAGTAGTAGTAGCCAAGCTTGTGAGCATTTTTCAGAAGACTTGATCTCAATTAATACTTGGGAGACAAATTTGTGATTTTTTTCAACTTTCCCAGTAAATTATGTCTGTCCAGCTCTGCACTGAGCTTCACACCTAACAGAACTGGTGTTACTTTGGATTCAGAACAGACACTGTCTGTGCTTCTGCCACCCACCAAAAAGGCACAAGGGCTAACTCAAACCAAGAGGAGTAGTAGTGAGAAAAGAGAGGTTAAAATAACCCTGGTCTTTCTACAGAGTTATATTAGTTTAAAGTTCTTGTAAGCACTCTGTCACTCCACCTCACCCCTATTGGACCAGTGTTAAACATA
>NW_010160611.1:173605-176235 GCF_000695765.1 Mesitornis unicolor | reverse complement strand
TCAGCAGGACACGAAACTAATCCTAATATATCATGGAAGCTGTGTTCTGTCCCTTGTATACTGACCACAATCAAATGTTTCACCTTGGGCCAGCCAAGTTCATTTTCCCACCAATCCAGACTGTTCCACGAGGGAAAATAATTTTGGAAATACCTCAGCTGCCAGTACACCATGAATAAATGGCAGCCTTGGAGAGCCGCTGCAAAGCCACCCTGGAGATGTGGCACTGCCTGACACAAGAGGAACAGGGCCGGCTGACAGGAGACCTCCTGTGGGACTTGAGCCTCCAGATACCGCTGTGAAATTCATCAGCGTGAGGGGTTTTAAGCAGTATAGGCACACCCCGTGCTGCTGGGGGAAAACTGCTCTGTCCTGCTGCCTGTTTCCCTCTCCTGTTGGTGAGACTCCAGAAGAAACGTGAAAGGAAAAGCCGTCCCCTTTCCCTGAAATCACACCTATGCCGACGGGCCTTAATGCTCCCTTTTTACTTCTAAAACTGCGTGAATTCATTGAAATCTGAAAATCAAGACTTGCTTGTTAACTAATTGACCTAAAATGCCTTCAAGGGTTTTTGAATCAGGAGAAAATACCTTTCAGCCATGTAGGTAATAGCTGCAATTTGTATTTGTATTTTTATTTTTTTTTTACATTTAAATAGAATAAATTGTGTTACTGTGCTGTGCATCTGGGCACAGAATGCTTATTACCAACGGGAGGCTTGTGGAAGGAGATTTTATTCTCTTTAATGTATTTTGGAGGAGGGATGTCAGAACAATTTTTCATTGGTATTACTTTATGGTAGCAAAATAAGGAATCAAAACTTTTCTTACTTGATTACTCTGATCATCTCTAATTGTGTGTTCTTTTGGTGCACTTTTGCTAAATTTGAGAGTAAGAACTGGAACTTGCTAGTGAAAGAAAAACAGGCAGAGTTCTCCCAAAATGATTGCCTCAAGTGCCACCACTCAACCTGTATTTATTCATCTAAATGCAGATTTTTCGAATGTCATCCTGTTTTTAATAATGTTGCAATTTAAGACAATACAGGAGCTGTTGATAATCGGATTCTAGGAGGTCTGTGCAAATGCAACACTGGTTCTGCTGTTTGCAGGATTAATACCTACTAAAACATTTAACTGCCCTTCTGGTATTTGTACTCACATAGATTTTATTGTTTTCACTCAGTAAACCAATTGTTCTTACAGCTTATGCAGGTACACACTCCTAAATACTGAGGTGCTAAACTGGAGATATTTGAAGCAAACCAGTCGTATTTTGCATCCCTAGCACATGAATCAGTCACCTAATGACACTTTAGTTGCTGAGAAATACCTTCAAGGAGGGAGTAGACCCTGAACAACGGAATTATTTAACCTGATTGACACGAGCATATTTGCCTATGCCTTATACATGTATGTGCCCTCTCAACCACATGCACGTAAGAGCACAAGATGAATTTCACAGGCTTTTGTATAGCTTTGCAATTGATAACCATGCAAGAATGTGCCTTGGATTTTCATATGCTGAGTAACTGAAATAAGGTAAGCAGCCCTTCGAGCTCTGAGGTCAGTTTATTAGCATTACTGAGCTTGCTGTTCCACCAGCCTGGTCACCACTCTCTGCCAGTAATATTTCTACTCATGCACAATTTTTCCAGCAACTTATTTAGCCTGGCCTAAAGGAAGGAGAGCTGTGCTGGGGCTTTGGGCAATATGATGGAAGCAAATAGAGGGAACAGGGTGTTTATGGTGAATCACAAAACTGCTACGTGTGATTTTCCACTAATATAGGTCGCCTGGCTTTTGCTTGTATTTTCTTGGGATGGTTTTATTAATTTATTTTCTTCTTTAAGAAAATAATCTTTTGTTTTTATACTCTAGCAAAGTGAGGAATCAGATCTTGCTGTCCTTGCTCATTAAACTGCAAGGATCCAACTGCCCCGTTAATTTTTATACTGACCATTGTGTCCTTAAGTCACATTTTTAGGAAAGTTGGCTGTTACTGACATCTTATGTTGACAGTTAGAAACCATTTCTGTAAGCTTTTGCAGTCAAAACATTTCAAGGGCTCCCTTTGCTCTCTATTTCTCCAGCATTCCCTCACACAAATCATGCCAGTACATCAAACACGGGGATGTGATTTATACCTTTTAAATTTTAAACTTTTTAAAATGTTCTCTTAAATTAAATCTAAGCTGATGACAAGGGGCAAATATCTTCTGTAGAGAATCTGAATTAGGGTCATTTCCATCATGCGACCTGAAATGAAAATTTAATTCATCTCACAAGACACAATCATGTTCAGAGTCCGTTCCAAACCCAGCACTGTGATTGAGTAGGAAGTCATACTTAAGCGTCTTGAAAATAATTTAATTTTTAAGGTTTGTTTGGGGTTTGGTTTTCGGGTTTTTTAGGACGTGTGAGGTTATTTTTTCCCCATTCCCTTTCAGTCGCAACAACAGCCTCAACCCGCCTCTACACTCAGAACAGTTTGGGGTGTGCAGTGGGGGGGCTTGTTTGTTTCTTTGTTTCGAAATCCATCCAAGGAGAGAAACCAAGGCAATCGAATTGTGCAGGTGTGTTAGAAAAGCATTCAAATGCAATGTTCCCATCTAAGACTTAGAAGCTGGA
>NW_010160611.1:143467-173574 GCF_000695765.1 Mesitornis unicolor | reverse complement strand
GAGCTCAGCAGATGGGAAGTGTTTTGCTTAGAAGACTACTTGTCATGGACTGGATTGTTAAATAATGGGGGCTATAGAATATTTGTAGCAGAAATCTGTATAGGGAAATCGGTGAAAACATCACTTGCTGTACTTATTTGTTACCAAATGCAAGCATATTCCCCTTGGGTACTTCAGCTAGAGGAAAGGAAACATGTGAAATTGTTTAGGGAAGCCATATAGTAATTTACCTGAACGTATCAAGCACTGTTGCTTTTAGAAACACTTTTCCCAGCTGGCACATGCTGCCCTTGCATTGCTCGGATCTGTCAGGGTTTTGTTCCCCCCTGTACAGTCAGAAACGTTTTACTGTTTTCTCTTTTTTCTGTTGTTGTTGAGGAAAACAACAAAAGAACAAGGGATGGAAAATGAGACTCGAACAAGCCAAAGTGCATTCCCACCTTAGCTCAGAGACTGTGACAGAATAAAAAGTTTGCTGTGGACCATTGAGATCCCATTTGTAATTGGTAGGTCTGACAAAAGAGCAACAACAAGCGCAGACAGAGGTTTTTTTCCTTCATTTCTGTATGTTGCAAATAGTGGGAGGGTTTTTTTGTCCAGTTGTTGTTGTTTAAAATCTTTATTTATTGAGGATAACGTTTCATTTTTGTGGTATTTCCAATTTAGTGCAGATTCTACATCCAGGTACCAGAAAGAGCTGCTTGTTTTCTCTCTGTGAAACCAGAGCAGCAAGGGCTGTGGGTAACGCTGCATGCATTGCTTTGGGTCTGCTCTGCACAAGGCAGGTAAATGCAGTAGAATAACTAAATGTTGCATGTGTCAGCAGATGAGAGCATGTGTCAGGGGAAAAAAAACCAGATAGTGTTAACAGGACCAGTAGTTTTCAATGTCATTTTCCTGGGGTCATAGAATCGTGTAAGAAATCCAACTCTAATTACTAAATAAAGAGTATATTGATGACAGAGGAAGGCTTGAAGTGTGTAGTGACACTTCATATTTTCTGTATTCCCAACTCTTTAAAATGGTCTCTCCATTTTAACCCCAGCTGTAACTCTTGGGGTTTTATTGTGGTAACTTTTTTGATCGCTTTTTAAGCAAAACTCATTGGTCTAAGCAAGTTTGCCTCTCAAGACAAGTCCTCTCTGGATACCATGACAGTACTGCAGTTTGCAGTTGAAGGTGGAACTCTGGGGTTACAGTAGGAATAGAAAAAGCTAGAAATGTGCTTGTTGAATGCCTGTGTCTGTCATTTTATGAGACAACAACTAGGGCTATAGCCTTATTGCTGCAATTTTTAAACTGATATTGTGGATAATCATGTTTCCATAAACGGTTGAGTTCTCCCCAAAACACTGCTTCCCTATTTAATCACAGTAACTGTACCTGTGCAGTTCCAGCAGACAGATGTGGATGTAATATCTCTCACAGAGTAATCAACTTTAGCAAATTTGGTCTAATTTTGCAGAGAAAAGAATCCTACTAAACCTTAAATTGGCAACACTTGTGATAGCTACATGGATGGAGACTGATATAGTGTGTGCAACAGGTGATGTAAAAAACAGTAAAGGAACCACCTGAATGTATAGAGTAGTATCTGTTTAATCTACCTGACACATGACCTGGAAATCTCTTTTGTATGTGGGGTTTTTTTTGTTTAATTATTAATTTTTAATCTGTGTTAAGGAAAATGTTTAGGAGTAGGATCTTGGCGTAGCCGACATCAGTGAGAATTTCGCTCAGCTGGAAAGGAGTATTCTTGGAAATTACCTTCTTCAGCAGAATATTTTTATCTTCAGACAAGGCTGAAGAAGTGAAGAAGTTAGGAAATTATTTAACAAGAGAAGTTTTTCAACTTTTCTAAACCTTCAAAGGCAATCATATTTGTCTCCTATCAAGTTCTGGAGACTGGTTCACTCATCCCTAAAGAGATATAAACAAGAGGAAGGTTGAGTTATAGTAAAAATTTGGTTGAAAATAGTCTTACTAATGCTGCTCTGAAGTATAAACATTCAATTAAAAGGAAAAATAATGAAGCTTTTATTAAACAAAAGAGCACCAGCAGTGAATATTACTGAAGCCCAAGGACAAGCATAATTCTTGTACCAACAATAATGCAGATTTTGTGCATATATTATGGATTATATTCTCTTTTCAATGCACATGCATTAGCATTAATGGGCAAGAAGAAGATGATAGATCCATTTGCACTGCTACCCAGTATCAGCAACAAAATTCATTACGTTCACACACTCTCTGACTCTTTTGATTCCTTCTGAAATAAATCCAAATGTTCATCATTCAAGGACGTTAGGGAATAAATTATTTTCCATTTCTAGAATGTCCACAAAAAGATCAAAATGCTTTCATTTGGTAGTATAATTTACTCAACAAAGTTTGCAGTTTATTTTGTTCTAATTCTGTTGATTGTGGAAGGGATTTGCCGCAAAGTCAGTGCTGCAAATGGTGGTTGGTAATGATTGATCATGTAATATTATTTCTTCTCTCCATTTACTTATCCAATGCAAGTTAAAGGAAGGATTTTATGATTTGCTGCACTTCTCAGTGAGACATCTGATAGAATATTATTTTGGGGAATCCTTTCTCTCCAGCCAGCACAACAGAAGCTCAATCTGTCTAAAATATCTTTAAGGAATTGCTGGTGAACCTCTGCACTTTTCTGTGACCCTTATAGTTAATAGCGAAAAATAACTTCATTTGCTGACTCCTTTCTGTGAAAAACTGGTGTTGTTAGCCTGGGTAAATACTGGTGTATTTGCAAAAGATCTGCTGTGAGATTTTTACGGCTGCACTGGAGCAGCGGGCTGTACCGTGTGAAGTTACTTCTGCCGCTCTGAATGCGAGACTGAAATTCACTTCCAACAAAGCTTTAGAGGTCTGCTGAGCCTCCCTGTGGCCCAGGTTGGGCTTGAAACTAAAATTCTTTCCAATTATGAAGAAAGAATAAATTCTTTGTAATAAACTACTTGCAAAAATGTTAAGAGGTTAATAGGCAGAATAGAAGACTGTAATTAAGAAGTAAAATTTTGACTCAACTGAAGCATGAGTTAACTAGAGAATTAGCTAAAGCAATAATAATCATTAGATATGATAATTTATCGTAATCTTTAAAATGTAAGAGATGATGAATTTTAAGTGCTTGGTGTTGAGAAGATACCACACGCTAACACTATAACAGTTTTGGTCACTGCTGTAGTCCCTTTTGTATTGCTGAAGTGTATTACCCCAGCACTTCCCTTGGGAATCCGGGATGCAAAGGGGAGGTGAGGAAGGGTGGGCTGAGGAAAGGGCACCCAGGCTGGCTGGGCTTGGCAGCAGCAGCTTCTCCTTGCAGAACTCATCTCTGCAGAGACTCCTCCATGACTAGAGGGAAAGTTTCGGGTGAAACCATAACTTCAGAGAGCATTTCCATGGGTCCCAGTGGCTTGGCTTTGCCTTTTTGTCTACCAGAACACGACGGTGCTGCCTTCATGCGGGGAGCATCTGTTGAAATGTTCAGTTTTAGGAAACAATGCGGGTCAATGTGCATAGATGGACGTGTTTTCTCTACTAGAATAAGCATTTCTGAAGTTGCTTCTAGAATACAATGGTTTTGACAAGTTAAGAGATTATTTGCAGTGAATCGGTAAAAGCCAGAAAACAAATGGTATAGTTTTTCTTGTTAATGCCACGTATAATACTACACTTGCAGGGAGAGATGTATCTTTATGCCAAATGTCTCTGCTCAATTACAACTTCTAAATCCAAGATACCATCTTAACCACGCTGGGAGCCTAAGTATTTCTTTTTAAGCACTATGGTAAGAACACATAAAACAAGGCAATTCAAGTTTTCAAAACATTTGTCTGATGCTGTTATCGAAAGAAAACCAAAATTTACTATTGTCATTTTGAACACATTAGAGGTTTGTATTATATTATATCTTTCTGTTGTCATAAAAATTAAGAGCACAAGTGAGGATTAATTTGGATCATTCTTAGGGGAGTAAGCCCCGATGTTTTGAAAATTCAAAAACAAGATTAGAAACACCATATGCTGCATATGTGGATATGCTATGAAAAAGAGCAGCATAAAATACTGTTTCAATATTGGATGAGACTGTGCACAAGTCTGTATAGATATAAAGCATTCAGAAAGCTGGCGAGATTCAAATTTGTTTAGATATCCTTAGACCTATAGCTGAAATATCCCCTAAATTCACGGGGTATTGCCTCTCTAAAAAAGCTTTTCAGCATGTCTGCAAATCAATGCAGAAAAGTACTTTTTTTCCTCTCTTTCTACTCTCTGTGCACTGTCCAGATCATAAATGAATTGGTTTTCTCAGTTCTGGACTGTTTTGGATTTTCCACAGATAGTGGGAGTCATTTCTGGTTTTCTTTGATGCTGTTCTCCACTCTTCATCTATCCACGTTATCCTGAAATACATGGAAGTTATTTGGCACTGATCCCTGAGTTAAACTGCCATCTACATAGAAAAGTTAAAAGTATTAATTGACAGAATTTCTATATCTCCCTCAGAATGTGGTTATGCTCACCTCTGTGCACCCATCACCTTCTACCAGCTACACTTGACTTGACTTCTCTGGTGTAGAATGCAAAATTTCATTCGTTCAGAGAAAATCTTTTCCTCCTCTGCTTTGAGTAATGTCTTCTTTCTTTAAATGCAGGGAAGTCAGCAGTGTCACAGAGTTTATGGAAATAAAATTGCTTGGTATTTGTTTGTTTCGTTCCTTGCCAAGCCTGTGGCAGTAACACAGTAACACTGTTTAATGAAGTGACATTCTTGATCAGCCAAAAGGGAAAGTTCAACCCATTTGTATCTAGTATAATATTTTAAAGAGCTTTTAAAAATGTAATGATTTGTTTGCAAAGTTAAAAATAAATAGCGCTTCCTGTGAATAGCACAGGCCAAGACACAAATGCTCTGAAGCAGCAATGTTTGCTAGTCAAAGGAATGCTCAACTTCAATAAAATACCAGAAGAGCTTATTTCTGTTTTCCTGCACAGCTGAGGGGGGCAGGTATCCTCACTTAAGGGTGATATTACGGTACCATAGTATATTTTGCACTATCGTTGAACCAAAACCGAACTCCCTGCATCTGTGATCCTTGTTCCGACAGCTTGATCTTGGTGGAGATGTGAACATTTGTTTAAATATTGCTGGAGAAAGTTCTATGAGGCTACTCGGAGTGGAAGTAACTCGTGTAAGAGAGCGTCAGTCAGCTGCAGCACAGGTCATCAAAAATTCCAACTTCCAGCCTTAAAATTAACTCATGAAGAGGCAAGGCTGTACCCTAGTTAATCTTTACCTCATTATTTTAATAATTAATTCTTAGCCTTGCATGGCAGGGCTCTGGATGTTCATCTCAATATCATTAATGTTACTAATATGATATTATCCAAATAGAAACAGGACTGCAGTAGGTTATTAACATAAAAATCATACATTAGAATCCAAATTTTTGCAAAACCCATCAAAGAGCTGTAATGGAGTACAGTGTGAAAACCTGTGCTTGCACATGCCAGCAGTGTGGTAACCCTGAGTCATAGTAAGTAATGGAGCTACTGTCACCCAGGGCTGTGTAATAACAGCTGTGAGTAACAGGAAGGTGTATGTTTGTGTTAGTTATTCCTAGTTGCCAGTGACTATAGCAAATTCCTCAGTTCCTTAATTGCTGAAACAATTCTTGCACCAGACTTTCCAGGAATGCATAACTTTTACCTAGTCTTTGTATAATGAAAGCTGCGTTGAATCTGTTCCAGTTAAAATTCTGTTTCTTAGCTTGTTCAGAGGAACAAAAATGCACCAGATCTCCTATTAGGCATAATTTCTTTATAGATATGAAAATGACTCTTTTTATTGCACTGTTTCACAATGCTCCTGAGGATATTTAAAGTCCAAAGAACAATAAAGCCAGTTCTAAGGATGATTTTCAGGGTACTTCTTCAAAAAATTGGTTCTTGTCCAAAAAATGAAACAAATTAAATAATATCTTTAGGGGAAAAATATGTAGGTATTTGTGAAGTTTAATAGAAAAAACACATAGCCTGTTATATCTGCATTGCCGAGAGAGATGAAATACTACAAAGTAATTAGGACTGGTTGTGGAATGGGGAGATTTCCAGGTTCCTCCTGTCTTAAAACTACTTGAGACTTCCCTTGCTGTTTATCCTATCGTAAACCTGACCCTGGAGCTGTTGAAGTGTTGTATGCATTCTGAAAGTGCTGGTGAACCCCTTCCAGCGTTAGTGTTGTTGGATAAGTCAGTGTCTGAAACCCACATAAATAACTGCTGGTAAATGTATACAGGAATTAAGGGATGCTTTCCAGTTTTCCACATATAAACCACCATTTTAAATCCACTGTGATGCTGAAGCTTTTCATTTATTCATGTTCAAGTATCAGATAAGAGTTCCTTTCCCCAAAACCAAGCGATTGCTTGTTTGAGCAGTTACTGGAATTTGCGTGTGTAGCTCTGTGGGTTTTCTCATGGTGCCAGATGCTGATGGAGAAGCAAATGAGGAGGGAGAATATGCACTCTTTAACAGGGCAGGTAGCAGCAATGGAGGTGCCGTGCCATCAGGTCAGGGTTGCACCTACGTGCACCGTCTCTATTTTCATAACTGCAGCTGGAAAACTGGTGATGTGCAGGGGGTGTCTCTCTCCTTTAGAGAAGAAAGGCTGCAGCTGAAAGGGAGATTTTTCTGGATGCTTACATCAGGGACCTAAAATCCTCTCCTTTATAACTTTCCATAGGAATGTGGAAAGCAGTGGGGATTGGCACATTACAGATGCACTTTAAAACTTTACAGATTTGAAGTCAGTGGGTGTCTTTCTACAGTTTGGGATCCATCTGTTACTACATCAGATAAAGAGTGGAGGAAAGAACTTATTGGTCTGTTTTTGGTTTATAAGGAAAGGCGTTTCGGTTGAAATGTCGTCGCTGCAGATATGAAAATACTTGCAACAAAGGAAATATAATGAACATTTAGCTTTTTGGACTACTTAACAGTAGGAAATAGAAAAATGCTGGAAACTGAGTTTCTTTAGAGATAATATCTCAGAAGCTCCTAAAATGAGAGACTGGACTGGAAGGGCAAATATAAAGGGGAAGTGGGAAGGCAGAGGTTAATTTAATCTATATTTTTACATAAATGACAGATTTTTTTCTGTTTAAAATCCCCACTAGCAGAACCAGGGAGAGCTCACTAACTGGAGATGGTATAAAAAAATATTTCCAAAAGCAGCAAGTGGGGAAAAAAATGAATATTCTATAAAATTTCAACTGTTTTATCAAGGTTTCTCTTTCTTTCTTACCAAAAATGTGTAATTTTTAAGTGATACAGGCCTTAGGCAATGAATATTTAGTGTCAACAAATTATGCGGGATTCATACATCCTAGTTTTTGAATTTTCTGCCGTTCAATACAAATCTTGTTACTATGGCAACCTTGATATGATCTGAAATGTATACAGTGTTGGATACAAAGGGTCAAATTCAGACCTGGTATCTCTCATGGGATGAAAGTGCCTTCCTATGCATCAAGATTATTCCAAAGCAAAGGGGCTGACCAGTGAAAGAGCCAACCCACTAGCTTTTTTGTCACCTTCGCAGCTACGTTTGTAGTAAGGAAAAAGTGACATGTCCTTAGGCCTAGCCTTCTTTTAGCCCCTAGACCAAGAGCTAGTAATCTCTTGGTCATGTGGGAGTGATGAGAGCATCCTTGAAGCCATGAAGTTGATCTGTTTTCAGACCTCCATAGACACATTGCATACTGCTGTACGTAGGCTGTATTCTCTCGTGGCCAGTCAAAAAATGTCAAACTATTACATGACTCGTCCAGATCTGCTTGAGCCAGTGACAAGCCCAGGGCCAGAATATGGGATTTCCTGACATTGTGTCTCATATTTAATCAGGTAATCTGTCCCTTTCCTTGTATTGCAAGTTTTTAATTACTGTCGTCCTATTTGCTACTGCTACCACATCTAAATAAGGTTTCTGTTGCAAAGCAAGAATAAGGTAAGAGCAAGGTTTAGTAGTAACTGTGTGCCTCCCCTATAATACAGATACTAAATGATTCTCTTTCTGAATTTGCTATTAGGAAAACGAACATCATAACCTCCTTAAGTGCTTATAAACTGATTTTACTTTCTTTAAAATGTGTTTTGTTAAGCAAGCAAAACATAAAACCTTCACATACTTCATGACTGATGACCTTTCTCATAGACTCTATAAGCAGGAACAACTGAAGAATATTGGAGCAATTAAGAAGTTTCTGCACAGGTTGCACACTTATCAAAATGACTCGGACAGGCATTCAGCTGTATCATTGTCCCTTATACCTTAACTACTGTCAAATCAACTCTAACAGCACCCATGAATACTATTTTAGGCACATCAGCAAAATGCCATGGTGAACTTTGAGCAGCAATTATAGGCATAAAATATATTGGCCTTGCAGTGATTTAAGATGAACTCCCAAATAGCATCTGTCCAGACACTAATATCTTACCATTTACTATTTTTCCTTGCCTTACAGGTATTAGCTGTTAAGTTAGCATTCACGTTTTTCCAGACAAAACCCAGACTTTTTAAAGTGTGAAAGCTAAACTAATCATAGTGACATAAAGCATTTGTGTGGAAAGTCTCCCTTTGAAATGCCAGTTACTAATGCAAGTAATTCAACGGAATGGAAAGAAATTTAGGCCAGATGGCAGTGAAATGAATAAATCTATTGAATGTTAATAACTGCTGTTCTGGAATTGGTTGTGTTTTTTCTAACATCTTTTTTAGGAATACAAGACTGGAAGAGAGCTTTGTGGGCACTGAGTCGTGCTCTTTGCTATTGATGACATTGTCATCTAGTCTCTTTCCTGAATCCACCGCACTGTTTTGAAGCAGTGAAGTTCTTATCCTCATTGCTCCTGTTACAGGGCTATTACCATTTGCTTTAATACTTATAAACCTTAAACCAGAATCCTAGAATAGTTGACTGGAAGAAATCTCTGAGGGCCATCTGGTTGAGCCCTTACTTGCAGCAGGACCAGCCTAGATCAGGCTACTCAGGACCCTGCCCATCAAGTTTTGAATATCTCCAAGGATGAATACTCTTTCAATCGAAATCTGAAAATGTCAGTGCCAAAACTGGCCTCTAGCTTGAATAGGTGGTCTTGTTCTCCAGTGCTTGCACCTTCATTTAATTTATAAAATATAATTATATTCCATCTCAGCCTCCATTTTTGTAAGGGGAGGATTCCCTCATTCCAGCTTGTCTCTATATTTCTTTTACTTTTCTCCATTCTTAACAACCAGTTGGTTTCCAGATAATACCTGAAGTGTTTTAAAGTTAACTGCTTTGTGTTCTTCAGTCTTGTTCCCGACCCCATGATAACATCCCATACATCATGGTGATCCCTGATTTCAGCCCAGTAACAGTTTGGGTAAGTCTTTAATGCAGAACTTTTGTTTTCCTCATTCTGAACGTGCTCACTGCATCAATGCTTCTGTAATATTCTGAGGATCCAAGTTGGATCAATGGTATTTTTCCAAGTAGCTACCCCTTCAGGTATTCCAGCAGTGTATAACAACCTAATCCAAAAAGGTGGTGGGTTTTTTTGTTGGACTGGGGTTATTTTGGGGGAAAGGAGTTGGGGGGGAGGGATGGCTTTTGTGTAAAAACGAAGCTTTTTAGTGGACTGACAAGGTAAGGAACCTTCCAGGGTTTTCTCAAATTCTTTTGTGCTGTGATATTCTGTAAATAGAGATTTGAAGAGAAGTGTTTCAAGGGCACAGAGTATTTTACCCTAAAGAAATGAGTGGTATGTATTAAGCATAAAAAGGTTTTCAGAAAGTTAGGTATTATCAAGTGGATACCACTAATGTATTTTTAAATTTGTTGGGGTTTCTTTTTTCCCTTCTCTTTCTCCTCTCACAACACTCTTACTTTCCTTTTAAATAATTGGATGGTTTCTCCTGTAACTATACAAATTGATTCACTATATTTCAGTGGTTTCTAAAGCAGTCAAAATGACCTATCCACTTTTCATAAAGAGAAACATGAATTTCCATTTCCTTGTGGTCTTTAAATTCTCTTTTTCTCAAGCCCAAGTCTCATTGCAGTTTATGAAAGAATGTTCTCTGAGAATAGACAAAAGCCTGAGCTGTCAGGAAAGAAAAATAAACTCTAGGCTACAGAAAGCACCATCTAGAAAGATCTCAGCGAGCAAAATTACCAGCAGATTGAAGGTAATAATGAATCTCCTTGTTTCTCCAGCCACAAGAAGGAAGAGGGACAATTTCTTTTGGAGAACAGCAAATGCCAAATTTGAATAGGTGCTAACTGAAGTCAAGGGGTAGAAAAGTGAAGTGTAAATAGACTTAGCTCTTGACTGGGTGACAGTGCTGCTGTTACCATTATACACAACTGTACCATGATATTAGCAGCTATGTACATTTCTATGCAATCCCTACATTCCCCCTGTTCTCAACTTACTCTTTCATGATAGCCCGTTCTTTGTTTACAGAGCTACAACCAGTTTTTCTTGAGGTTGATGACCTCTCAGTAACTCTCTGTAGGCTGAAGGTGAAACATCTCTATCCACTAAATGAGGGAGCTTGCTTTCCATAAGAGACAGTCTGTTTCTTTGCTGAATGCGTACAATATAAATCAAAGTATGTGCCATTATTAATAAATAAGGCATTGGGTAGGCTTTGTCTGGGAGTCTTGTTGAAAGTACTGATTACTATCCAATAACTTTTGAAAAATGCATAATTGCCTTTGGGATACTGAAGGATGGAATAATTAGAGTGTAAGTTTGAGAAAGTGAGGTTGTAACTACAGAGAGGGACTGTTTGCAGCAACTGATCATATTTTAGCATTAAACCTCTTTTTTTCTTTTCCTGATTTATCTACAAATATTCCACACTTCAGTGTTTCAGAATACAAAACGAATTATCGATTATTTTCTATAGATCCATTTCAGAACTGTCCTAATGCTAGTTATCGAAAATCAATGGTGTTTGACTCTGAGGCACTTCAGGTTTCTGATATTGATACTTAGGATTTTAGGACCATTGTGGGCCAGGTCGTCAGAAAATGAACTGACTGCTATTGAAAGGGTATTTCGTGCGGCAATGCTAACTTCGGATGGCATCCATTGATTTACTATAATTGAGCGTCTCTTAATTCTTTCAAGATTCAATCCTTGCACAGAAAGTAAAGTTGTGCTATTGCTGGTTACAAACAGGAAAGTTATTACTTATTCTGGCTATTACTGTGTTCAAATGGGCTTTTCTGTTTATGAAACCTTCAGTGCCCGTGTGTCTGGATCCTCTCTCGCTAGAGAAGAGGAGACCTGATAAGCCCATAGTTTTGTTTCCTCCCATCTCCAGGTCTGTCTTTTGTAGGATCAATCATTTACAGCTGTGGAAAATATAGGGGAGAGAGTCTAATGGGTTGGGGCTTTTTCCCCCCATATTCTTTTTCAACCACATCTGTATACTTCTCTGTATATGCAAAACATACATTTACTGCGGAAAGTATGGGCTGAAGAGTTTCCAAAGGTGTCATTAAAGCAATCTGCAAAATCTGCAGTGAGAGCTGCTGCCCAGGTTCCTCTGTATTATCTGCTTGATAATCCCAGTACATCTGAATCGATCACAACTTTACAAGTAAGTGCATTACCTGGGGAACAGATAATACAGCTGTAGGAAAAGAGAAGATTTAACAATAGCGAGAAGAGGCAAAACAGCATACAAATGCAGAATAAAATTGTTTTCCGTTACAGCACTAAGCTGGAAGTACATTATGGCCTTGGAGTTTAACAGAAATCTTTAATTAAAGATCTCATTGGCATGATAATCTTTTGGTTTGATAGCCTGTGGATTGACTTTTACAATACGCTGCACCCTTTTTTTTCAGTTTGCCAATTCGCAAGCTAAAAATCTTTCAGCAACATGTACTTGTTCTTCAAATCTCATCTTGTCCCACAAGTGTGAGTGTTACAATTAGCAGTTCAGAACTCTTTATATCTTAGTAACCATGCATAAAAATTAATTCAAGCAAAATGTAATTTTGAATAATAATAACATGCTTTCCAAATGTTTCCTACATTAATCATGTGAAGACAGTTACTACAGTACCACTGTTGGATTTTATTGAAAATAAAGTAAGTCAGTGTGGTACATGCTCTCTTGAGAGCGTTACAGTTTGTTTAAAAGAAGTGAAGGATGCAAGTATAAGACAGTAAGAGAACCTTCTGTTTTCTATTGAGCAAATTCAATGCTTGGTAACGTTTTGATACAAAAGCAATAGCACAGTGTTTATTTTCAGGAAAAGGTTCTGAACTTTGCTATTTGTAAATGGATATTTCTAAAATTTACGTACATCCAAGAGTCAAAAAGAATAAAGCATGTGTACCAAGTTTTCTACCAAAATAAATATTAAACCCAAGACAAATAGTTCACTAAAGTTATTAACTGTGGTAAATAAACCCATTGAAGTTAGCTTACTGTTGTTTGCCCAAGGCATTTTGCTGACAGGAGGCTGTGAATGTACCACCCAGACTTCCAATTAAATGTCACCGAAGAGCCCATAAAAAAGTTTGACTCCAAAACCACAGGCACACAGGAATCATAGGCCAGATTTTTTGGCAAACGTGGTTGTAACTTGGTTACAAATTCCCAAAAATGGATTCTTGATGCATTAAACAAGGCTCCAATACAGTTTCTTCGTACCAGTCTTTAAGGGGGTGTAAGGCCTTTGTAGCACCTGTATAGCACCTTTATAGTAGCAAACACATTCTCCCTACTAAATGGGTACATCTGTGGGTGAAAACTTTACTCATTTAGTTACCTGAGATGAGGGTAATATTCACAATGTGGTTTTCATGCCCTAGATTCTCACAGTCCTATTTGGTACATCTTGGTTTTTGCACTTCTCTGTCAGTTGGTCCGCCTGCATCCCCATGTGTTAATTGCCTTCATTCTGTTTTCCTGCTGGACATTAATTTGAGGCACCTGCTTTCATGCTTTGCACCATCTTCTAGTTCAGCCTGTTGTTTATATTATTGCTAAGTGAAGTTAAACTTGTTATTCCAGGTCCACAGTCAGCTCTTTCTCATAGTCAAATTGTAAATAAGTTACTATCAAGAAAAAAGATCCACAGTCATTTGCCAGTGCATGTGTAAGGATCACAGGAAGTTTTATGTGACTGAAGAAAATTCTAAGTCTTATTAATCTCTGCCCTGGCATGCACTGGAACTTGAGTCAAAATAGGCCTGGAGAGCTTGTCCTGGCTCTTATTGCTCCTGGAAGAGCTCAGAAGCAGCTGGGAGCTGGTGTAAGAGACCGGCTGGAGGGGCTCCCTATGGAGGTGAAAGGCTTGACGAGTTGTGCAAAGTCAGCTTTCACCAGTGGATGGGATGAAGAAAAGAATTTCCAGCAGGGCATTCTTGTGGCTGGCAGCCAGCATGAGCACAGTGCTCCTAACTCATGGATGGATTAGTTTTTAGCACAAGACCAGCTGTATGGAAGTCTTGGGAGTTGGTGTCTATGTATGTTGCATTTCTGTACTTTTAATGTAAACTATTTTTTAAAATTTGCAGATCTGGAACAGAGGCAAAAGGATGAAATTAACCTTACTTCCAGGTTAATAAAGGCTTCTGCCCAAGATTTTGGTTCAGACTCTTGAAATACTGACATTCTTCTCATTTCTTAATGAGGAGCTGCAAAAGCCTTTGTTTCCTTTCCCATTGTGTGCAGCGTTCATTAGAGTGAGGTAGGAGAAGGTAATAGAAACTCAAGTGGCCTTTTTGGCACCTGGGTTACACATGGAAAAAATCTGTCAAATCATTATCTCAGCTCTGTGTTAATTACTCTTTGCTTCACATTAGCACATTAAATGTGTAGTAAAAATATTTCTCTCTTTAGCTGCTATGTGTGTATGATGTAACTTGCCAAATGTTTCTTGTTGTGTAATGTGAATTTTCTTTCTGTAGCAATATTTTATTTAAGCTTATTCACCAGGTGTCTCCAGTGGAAATGTGAGTGTTGAACAGAGCCTTTAATGCTTACTTAACTTCAATATATGAAGAAGAGCTTTCACAAAATCCAACTGAAAGAATACTTCAGGGTCAAATGAAGTCTTTTAATTCCTAGTAAAAGTATCTCTTGGCGTGGAAATTCCTGAAAGATGTTTTAGGAGGATGCTGGGGCACCCCTGCTTCATACTAAAGTAAGAACTTGGAATTCATTGTCAGATCCAGACTTGTGTGACTGCAGACATCTCATTATATATATATTTATTTAATCTCTAACAGTGGCTCTGCACAAGGTCCTGTTTTGTTACTTAGCTGTTGCCTAGAATTCATAGAGCTTTTGGTTTCCTTCTGGCCACAATCAAAGCTGGATCTTTTCTTTGAAACCTTTTTTTCGTAATCCCGCAATTCACATCTGTATGAAATATCTCTTAAGGATTATGTGACATAGAAGAGGCAATCATAGATAAAAGAGAAAATGGATAGACTGTAAAATAGCACCTAGAAGAAAAGTAATTTTCTGAGATTCCTAAATAAATTGCTCTCTAATTCACAAATAATGCAGTACATATTTAGGTTGTCATAAAGAATGATTACTGAATACAGAGCTCAGAGTTCATAATAAAGCAAAAGCATATATGGAATTGTTGAGAAAAAATGAACTATAAAAGTACAGAACTTCTAATATTTAACTGTTTTCCTTCATAAATCACTTGATAATAAATGCAAAACAATGGGACATCAGAAGCAAAACCAATTCTTTAAGGAAAATAACTTTCAAAACTACTTTTGTCTATCATAAATTCTACTTCAGATAGTGGCTATGATGTCTCTGTTTTGCATATAAAGAAAACCTCAGCCTGTTTGCCTCTTTTGCTTTATTCTGTTATCAATCAGAAACAAGAATCAAGAGATCTGGATAGATTAAAGATAAACTGTTGCTCCAGTCTTGATGTAGCTTAACTTAATAGCAAAACTTCATGAGATCCCTTAAATATAACGACACCTCCTGAACCGTTAGCAGAGGTATTGCCACCAGGATAAGCTGGAACCAAGGCTCTCAGAAAGGCAGTACGTTGCTAGGATCCAGCTGGTACAGGTCTTCAAAAGTGAGCGATTCTGGGGCTGCCAAAATGCTGCAAGAGAAATGTAATGCACACTGCAGCTCCTGGTAGATGTCATTATAAAGCCCTGATTCAATCCTGTTTTAAGGCAGCCTTGGAATTTGGCTTGTCCTGAAAATTGTTGTATTTAAATAGGAGGCACATGGAAACTCATTCTGCAGCGTTTGAAGGGAACTTTTAAACTGAGCTTTGATCATTGATTTTGCTGGCATTGTAATAATACAATATTACAAGCTTCATTGGAAGCTGAAACACCTCTACATTCATCCCCAAAGTGCAGCATACAGGAAGAGGAAACAGCGCTAATGGTAGGATCCAGTGGAAAATGCAGAGGAGCAGAACCAGAGGGTTCAAACACAGAATACTAAGGCAAAAAATTCTACATCATATCAAGATTGGTTTTCAAAAATAATATGTTCTGATATTTAAATATTCTTGTGGTTGACCAAATATTCAAATACTAAGGATTAAAGAATATTTTAACACCTCAAAGTTGCTTGGTTGACAATAATTATGCATTCACCGTATCCTTCAGGCTTGATAGACACTGCGCTTACCAGCGTCCAAAACACTCTGCCTTCACTGGAGAAACCAATTTCCAGATATAGCTAAGACAGAATGCCTTTGAAAAGGCTCAGAAAGATAGAAAGTTTCATTGGGTTATGGAGAACATGAAAAGCTGAAGTATTTTCTGCTGTATTTTGATGAATCTGCTCATTTAGCAGCTGGCAGTTCTTGGCACAATGCTATCTTTCTGGTTTCTTTTTTTTTCGTGCTAACCTACTCATGGTCTCAATGGTGGTTTTATTCAAATAAGGACTAGAGAACTGTGCCCCTATCAACAGCCCCACACTACTGTTGACTCATATTCATCTAAGCAGGTGTTATCAAAGTGTATTTTTCCTACTTTTTTCAATTCAATATCCTTGGTAGAACCTTCTGTCTCCGATATAAGAGCTGGTATTTTTTCGGGTACTGAGAGGCAGAAATTTTTGGAACTCTGTGCTCGATCTTGTTATTGCTGCTCCAACAGGTTTTGTGGTGGTCAATATTACATGGGTGGAGTAACATAGACGCTTTCCAGACTCCACCGAGTGCACAAGGACACACTGAGGGAGTGGAAACAATAGCAGTGGCCATCTGTGTTCATTGTTATTGTCAGTGCAGACAGTGAGCCTGTTCACTATTGAGAGCCTGCTACGCACCATGGCAACAGAGGAATGACTATAAGTAATGCAAGTCAAAGGATACCAGAGATGTATAGAAACAAAAGGAATTCCCCATTTCTGAAACCAAAACCTAACCTTGAAACAGCTGGTGTCAGTCATATTTTTGGGGACACTCAATTCTTTGTGTTCTTGCCTATTCCGTTTCCAGGGATAAAGCCAGGAAAGGGAACCATCTGTGGAGTCTCCATGCAGGCAGTGTCAGCAAAGTTCTAGAGAGGTAAGTGGCTTTGAATTCCTTATTAAATCCTCTAGATTTTAGTTGGGCTAAAGCTAACTACTAAGACTAGAATAAAGACAGGGTTAGGAAAGTAGAGGATCTATGTCAGAATAAATGTGATATTCCGCAAGATCCACATATGTAAGCCCAGTCAGCATGGGTTCAGGAAGGGCAGGTCCTGCTTGACTGATCTCATCTCCTTTTATGACGAGGTGACCTGCTTGGTGGACGAGGGGAAGGCTGTGGACGTTGTCTACCTGGACTTTAGTAAGGCCTTTGACACCGTCTCCCACAGCAACCTCCTGGAGAAGCTGCTGGACATGGCCTGGACGGGCATACGCTTTGCTGGGTCAAAAACTGGCTGGATGGCCGAGCACAGAGAGTTGTGGTGAATGGAGCTAAATCCAGTTGTGACTAGTCACAAGTGGTATTCCCCAGGGCTTGGTTTTGGGGCCAGTCCTGTTTAACATCTTGATCAATGATCTGGATGAGGGGATTGAGTGCTCCCTCAGCAAGTTTGCAGATGACACCAAGTTGGGAGGGAGTGTTGATCTGCCTGAGGGTAGGAAGGCTCTGCAGAGGGACCTGGATAGGCTGAATCCATGGGCTGAGGCCAACTGGATGATCTTCAACAAGGCCAAGTGCTGGGTCCTGCACTTTGGTCTCAATAACCCCATGGACGTTACAGGCTTGGAGATGAGTGGCTGGAGCTGCCAGGCAGAAAAGGACCTGGGGGTGTTGGTGGACAGCAGGATGACCATGAGCCAGCAATGTGCCCTTGAGCCAAGAAGGCCAACGCCATCCTGAGGTGTATGAGAAGGGGGTGGCTGTAGGTTGAGAGAGGTTCTCCTGCCCCTCTACTGTGCCCTGCTCAGACCACATTTGGAATATTGTGTTCAGTTCTGGGCCCTCAGGTCAAGAAGGACAGGAACTGCTTGAAAGAGTCCACCGCAGAGCCACAAAGATGCTGGAGGGAGTGGAGCATCTCCTGCTGAGGAGCGGCTGAGGGAGCTGGGGCTCTTGAGCTTGGAGCAGAGGAGACTGAGGGGTGCCCTCATTCATGGGGATCAATTTGGAAAGGGCGAGTGTCAGGAGGAAGGAGCCAGGCTCTGCTTTGTGATGTCCAATGCCAGGACAAGGGGCAATGGGTGCAAGCTGGAGCACAGGAGGTTCAAGCTGAACATGAGGAAAAACATTTTTACTGTGCAGGTGCCAGAGCATGGCCCAGGCCGCCCAGAGAGGTTGTGGAGTCTCCTTCTCTGCAGACATTCAAAACCCACCTGGACATGTTCCTGTGTGACTGCTCTGGTGATCCTGCTCTGGCAGCAGGGGTGGACTGGGGGAGCTTTCGAGGTTCCTTCCAACTCCTAACATTCTGTGATTCTGTGATGTAAGCATAGCTGTGGTGTAAGCAGAATTGAGTTGATCACTCTTTGTTTCTGGCTAGTTTCTATATTTCAGAAAAGTTTAGGGTTAGAAACCAACTCCAACTAGATGTAGTTAGTAGGTGTCGATCCCAAATGAATTGTGATAATCAGAAAGTTTCAGAAGGGTAAACTGAGAGCTGACATAAATGACTTTTGAATTCTTTAGCCTTGATTTCTGATTTACAGTGGCATCTGAAGGCCATGTTAAAGCCAGGGTGGTAAGTTCTGGGAAGTAAAGTGAGACCTAGCACTAAAAGTTTCAGATTTATTGATCTTTTTTTTTTGGGTTATAATAGGGCCTTAGACTGATAGTACCTAGAGTTGAGAATAGCCAGGACAGCATAAAGTGAATGTTTACGGTATTTGTCATATTCCAGAGAAATTAACTGAGGCTTGGTAATAATGGCTTGCAATTACTTATTCTTGAGTGAGTTGTAACAGGTTCTTATAACTTCATGCCCTATTGGAGTTCCTGAATATCTTTGAAATTTCTGTTCTCAGTTGGAAAACAAATGTATACAGTCTGGAGAGTTAACAAGTACAAATTCAACTGTCATGAGCCTTTTTTTCTTCAGGCAAATGCTGATTTTCAACCTTATTTTTCTTACAAAAGGCTACCTGGAGTTATGACCTCTTCACTGTATGAGTTGTTTATTTGTTGTTTGTTTTGGTTTTTTTCTAAATGAGTGACAAAGTTGCATAACCAGAGACTGCCATTCCTCCTATTTTCTTAGAGCCAAATTTTAAGTCAAAAGTTTTGGACATAGGTTTTTAGCCTTATTTTCAAATTCCAAGTAGTGTCATATAGCCATTTTCACATTAGTGCTGGCAAGAAAAATGAGCTAAAAATTCTATAAACCTCCCTTAAATTAAACATGATGGTAAACATCCAACTTCCTATACAAACATGTGCATGGAGAAGAGTGCATGTGTATGCCTGTGCATTGTCTTTCTTCAGCTTCCGCATAAAGCTTTTTCATGTTTTTGGATATGGGAACACTTTCTGTGTATCATAGTCATGCTGTAAGCTCCACCGTGAACAGCTGTCAGTTCAAGGTCTCTGTTTTCTCTTTATATCCCTCCTGAACTGAAATTCCAGGAAGTGAAAAGGCTAACACGACAGTATTTTAAAAACGTGTTTCTGTTTTCACTTAGAAGGTTCTTCAAAGGCATGGTTTCTATGCAGAACACATTTTCAAGGTAGAGTTTCTAAGACGTAGTAGAAGGTATAAAATTCAAATCAGTTGACTGCTGATTATGTGACCACTTGATAAAGGACTGTTCCTGTTTTGGGGCACCTCATGGAATTCTGTTATAGTCAACAAGAGAAGGTTGGTCCTCTTACTGTGATGCCATCTGGATTGAAGATATTGAGGTACCCCTCCATCACAGACTACTCATATCTTATTTCTTGACTGTTTACACACACTGTTTAATGGGCACACTTTAAAAATTATATTGTACAGATGTGACAACTTGAAATGTTTAGTATGAGGACTGATGTTGTGTTGCATGAAAATGTGATGCAATTTTTCCATTTAAGTAGGCATTTAAGAAGCTTAAATGGTGTTATCCAGCTTGGCTTTTCCTTTCCAAAGGAGCAAGTCCTCATGGATGTCTCCAAACGTTTTTATAGTTTAGAATGTGATAAGTGTTTTCCCATCTAAATACCATGTTTTCACAGCTTAATAAACAACTGTGGGAACCTCTGCTTGCTAGTAACTAGAATGGGCACTGAAGATGAAGTTTCCTTCAGATGCAAAGGGCTGGTTGAAACAGGAAAATCTTGTTCAAGAATAAACAGTTTACAGTATGTAATGAAATGAATAATGTAATTCTTGTGGAGGACGGACTTTTTAGCTGCCTCTTCCACAGAAGGTAAAGAGAAACATTAAAAATACATTTGCCACTGATAGGTTGAATTCATTTTAGCTGGCATAAATAGGACAGATGAGCTATTCAAATGTCTGATGAGTACTATATAATGAAATATTTATCACCTTCTCATGGTCACTGCATGAGAGGCCAATAATTTGTTTTCTCTCAGCACAGTATTTTGTGGTGCTTATAATAAATTATACATTGCAAACTTACATCCTTCACCCTTTTTCTATTTACCTATCTAGTCTGAGATCTCATTCATCAAAATGGAGCTGGTTCTGGGACAAAAGTGAGGCTATAAATTCATGTAATCTAAAGAATCATGGAATTTATAATACATGATGGTGCTGGAGCAACATGGGTAGAGTGTAACATACTGAGCAGGTGACTTTTAGAGCCACAAAGTGAGAAATGGAAAGAGCACAATTTTGAGAAAGGTATAAATATATATAGACAGATGTTAGCCTTGATCATGCTGTCTGCTGGTTTTGGTTTAGGATAACACCTCTGGACAATCAATGCTCTTCAGCTGTTACTGAGCTTAAGCCAATGCCACAGACTTAGTTCTTATTATGACCATCAAATTCCCTAAAGCATTTCTGTCTTTGCTTTGCATTAATACAGAGGATTTAATGCAGAAATATTAGGGTTAAATAGGGAAAAAAAAGAGTATTCCCAGTGACAGTCTTTGCAGTATTCAGATATAAAGTCTTCAGTGTTAAAGACAAGAGGTTGTATTTCAAAAACTGAAAACTTGATTCTGGGATTGCTTCAAAATGTCAAGAAAATTAGCACCTTGTAGATTTCAAACATAATTTTTCTTCTATGTGGAGGGGAAACAAACCTTGTAATTTGCATCGCCAGATTTTAGCAAAGGTCCTGTGCTCATAATTCTGAAGAATTACTGCTCAAGACATTAAGATCAAACTGTGCTCTCGTACAAGAAACAGTGATGTGGTCTTATGCTGTGTTCTAGTGTGTTAGAAACTGGAAGTTTTGTCTTTTCTTTTTTTCTGCTTCCAATCAGAAGTCATTTGACCTCAGTGCAGAGATAAGACCACCACTTGCCTCACTTATTCAGGAAACTAAATCGTTCAGAGTGTTGAAGAGGCTGACAAAGTTCGTTATTCACTGCTCAAAAAGTCTTTCGAGATCTATCACTTCTGCTAAGGCCATAAGCCTGTAAATTAATTTCTCATGACAAAATCATTCAAAATGAACAGCCTAAAGGAATTTACAATGACCTTCTACTTGGATGATACAGGGAAAATCAACCTAGAGCCTTTCTCAATCAATCCGTTTGAAATATTGTATATCTTTTCACCACACAGTCCCGCAGGAAGGTACAATTTGTGAGGTTTGTGTTACCCAAAGACACACGTGAAATTTATAATTCACATTTTGTTTAATGAGATACATAAGTATCAAGATTCTTGTGCACATGCACATAGTGCTTCAGTTTACAAGTGTCCTGTCTGAGGGGTTAAGATTGCAGACCTTGCAAAGCTGCACTTAAATTTTAAAAATACCAGAATTTTTATAGGCGCAGTAGGCTTTTGGTTTACTGATCCCAGCGTTTTTACGAGTTGACAGGACCCATTTTTAGTTCCATAATTTCAAATGATCTACTGAGTGTGCCACAAACCAATGTGTGTTGGGTCTGCAAGCAGCGGTGTGTGTCTGTCCTGCTCTTGTGGCACCTGTAGAGGTTCCAGATACCACAGAGTCTTCATAGCTCCACCGTGAGCACCAGGTTTGCAATTAGATGCCCAGATGATACCTATGAAGTCAGGAAACTTTTAAACATGAACTGTGTAGTTAAAGTAGACCTTCACAGAAAAGTTCGGTTTCTGAAATTTTACTTTAAGAAGTTGTGTTATTCTGATATTGAAAAGAATTTGCTTCATGCATGCTTTTCCTATTTCCAAGAGAAGAATGCTTTCAGGTTTGCAGTACCCAATCTACTGGTGCTGTCATCAAATTATTTGTCCATCAGAACCCTGTGGTGCCGCTGGTATAATTTGCCATTATGTAGATACATAATTTTTTGTTGTTTTGTTTTGTTTTGTTTTTAATCATTCCCAGCATTTCCACTGAACAAAGGTTTGATTCCTTTCTTGGTAGTACTGTGGTAAACATAGTATGCCAAGAAATGTTCTTTATAACTGTATAGGAAGATTTAGTTAATGTTAATTCCATGATGTAGTGACAGTTCCTTTAAGATTTGTAGAAGTAAATTTCTTCTTATGAAGTGAGCAAAGGAAAAAAATGACAAAAGTAAAAGCTGTTTGTCCTGCATCAGGATCCTTGTGTACCGAGTAAACAGAGAAAGCATGTGTGTTCTATGCATATTTTATTAATACATAATTTAGAATTGCTTTAATAACTATTTAAGGAGTTAGAGGAGTGATTTGTTGCAAATAAATTATCCAGTATAATAGTTTTTTCCCTTTAATTGCTTTTGTTTGTATATACACGTGCAGATAAATGCATATAGGCGTAACTGCTAAATGTGTTTGTTATTTCTGTCGGCAAATTATGCTATCAACTGGTTTTCGAACTGCTCTGTTTGCAGTCCACGAAAGGATGGGATTAAATACAAAAGAAAAGAGGAGCTCCTCTGTCAATGCTGACTTGCCCATTATGCTTTCAAAACCTTTCTCTCTTCCTTTCTAATATTGCTTCCTGAAGCAATAACTTAAAGCTTCTGCCTGAATTACGGTTGGGTTTTCTAGTGGTGGGTTGTTTTGTTGGGTTCTTTTTAAAAGTAGTGATAAATTGTAAATAATATAAAGTAATCACTTATTAGTAAGGAAAATTTATTAAGCTAATGGTGAAAATTTTAGGACTTTACGAGGGAAGTCAAGGTAATGTTGGCCTCATCTAAAATAGTAGGATTATTTGGTACAACAATGTGCTTATAAATAAATTTTGCAATTAAGTACCTTCATTTTTTTTTTCTTTCTCTTGTTATAAGTGGAATAATATTTTGGTTATGTTAGTAAACTATATATATGAAAATCATTGAATCATATTCTAGAACAACAAGTTCTCAAACCTCAGTCTTTCACCACGCTGCACAAAGATGATGTGAAAATACATACTTTTGATCTTATAAGTAGCTCCTTTTTCCTTAGTGTAGATAACAGAACTTAGTTGCATAAAATACAGTTTTCAGCTTTGTCATAGTCACGACATCAAAAGGTATAATAACTCTTTCAAGAAACAAAATGGGAACTAAAGCATTCCCTCAACCAATTTTAAAACTTGACAAAAGGTAAAGCATACGTACTGGAACTTGACAACTGAAGCCAGATGTTCGTGTATTGAAAGGCAGTAAAACACAGTAAAGGTATTTACCCCTACAGTGATTATAGGAAGAAGTAAACTTGAAAAGCTTACTTGTTAAATTGTTTTCTAGAAGACATTCTGTTAAAAATCAATGATGATATTTGTAAGATTTTTCTTAAACTTACGGGCAATGAATTTATATCAAAAGTACCTTAGCTTCTCACTGGAATTTTCACATCAAGTTCTTTATCTAAGGAGCTGTGCATCCTCTTCTTGTCATTATGGATTGCTTTAAATATATAATTCACTATAAAATTACGCAGCCACTTTCTGACAGTTTTTTAGGAGCAGGTTTGCTGGGACAAGGAGGGCTCTACAGGAATTCCCATCTGCAGTTAGAATTGCCCTGTGCAGCTGATTTTTTTTGTATTTATCTGAGTGACAACAAGCTGCTTGTCTCCCTCACTAAAAGCATATCTTAAGGATTATGCAGTCTTGGCAGACTTCAGTGAGGAATTGCCACACTGCTCATTGTGCTCTGTGAACACCTACCTGGTGTTTACATCCGTATTCCTAACACAGTCGCTCTCTCAGAAAGGGTAACTGCTCTACTCCAATACAGCGAGGTGGGCTTTCCTTTTTTGCTCAGGGTACAGTGATGGAAGGTCCTCAGAGTCTGTTGTGCAGTTGTGCTGATAAATTATTTAATGGTGGAAAGGAGTTGGCTACTTGAACATTCCTATGCACCCAAGCTGAAATACCAGAATTTTTATGTAAGGCCATATAAACTGAACTACTTCTCTTATATACAAACCCCTGTTTTTCCTAATGCTTGTCACCTACAAGACTCCCTGATCTCTTGCAAATATTTGTGCTTGTTTCTGCCTGTAGAGAAGTTCCAATCTCTGCCTGTTCTGCAAATCTGTAGCCCCCATGGGAGCTGGGAGTGAAGTTGTTAACCACTCAGCAAATGTGAAATTACAGAGTACTACTCTATACTAGAAATATTAGAAGACGTGCTGTTACTTTGATCAACACAAACTGAATGTGGACATGGGTAAGAGAGAGTGCTTTTCAAAATGTGTTTCTAATTATGCATATATTTTGCATATGTAAGTAGGAAGGCTCTTGATAATTGACTTGCGTATAGTTGTATGGACAGCGGTTACTCCTGCTTTAAGAACAATGTATCGCCACAATGAAGCAGAATGAAAGATGCTCCTCTAAAAGACAGTATAGGCTGTCTGTTGATGAATTCGCACTCTTTCATTTTTGTAATGCAATGTAATTAATATAATGTTTTAATATCAACCCCCCCGTCTTAAGAGATTGTGAAGCTCCAAAAGGAGCAACAGAAAGCCAAAGTCCTTACTGGTATATGAGGAGAAAGCTTAAACTCATTTTCAGGAGTACATCAGAGAGAATATAGTAGAATACGAGACCGTGGCTTTGTGAGATGTCACCTATATGCTAGTTTATAATTTTTATATAGAAAGTGGTTTTAATTCAAAACCATCTTCCTGATTTTTCTGTAAAGACTTTTGTTATGGTACAATTAATATTAAGTAATTCTAGCTATAAATGGTTACTTCTGTTCTGCAGTTTAAAAATTGCCAGACGGTTTTCTATCTGTCTATTTAAACTGTCCCTCACTAGCAGGTGTATGTGATGAATGCTAAAATTTACTTTGGAATGAACCCATCTAGCCAGTCATTTCCAAGAACAGTTATTATCATGTTGTTTGTATTGAAAACATATTAAAACCCAAATAGTTCAAAAGCATAAACGGACACAAAGCAAAGCCTATTATGGTACTGTTTACCAACAGATTTATAATTACAAAATAAATTAAGCATGAAATGGAACACTTCTCATTTTCTGCCATAATAGTGTGAAATATTTGATGTTTCTTTACAGATTATTCTGGAAAAGCTTTGAAAGCGAGTAATTCTGAAGGTTGTCATGGTATTTTAGCAGAACCTAAACATATCTCCTTTAAAACACCCATGTCCTTTTTCCTACAGATAATCAGAATGCCCAAGGAAGGGAGAGAGGCTATTCCAAAACTCAGTCCTCCAATTAGAATAATGATAATGCACAAAAAGAATTTCTTTCATAAGAAATATGAAACACCAGTCCTTTCTCTCTCATAAATACCTTAATTTAAAACTGCAATAGAAAATTATGGAATACCTTAAAGAGTGGAAGCGTTACGCACTTCTTGAATGTGAAGGCCACATCTGAATGCCCCTTGTCCTACGTACCTGCAATTTGGATCAAGCAGCTCAGGTTATTCTCAGTTCATCTCTCTGTCTTTACAGAAGCAACAGAACAGATCAGAGGATGTTCTTGCTTCATTCATCAGTGCTCTTCTGTGAAGTACATTGGTATGTATGGCGAAATATAAACAGAATTTAAATTTAGAACTGGATTTTCCTTTGAAAAGGAGCACAACAACAAAAATAAGACCCCTGCAGTACTGTATTAACAATATTATCTAGTGTTAGGATGCAGCTTTCTAGTAACAGATCTCAAAGTACTTTAAAAACAGACAAAAATCTATACCTTGGGTATTTTTTTGTTTGTTCTGGTGGCCTGAGCTTTTGGGTATTTGATTTGTTTTGGGTGGTGGTTGGTGTTTTGGTGGGGTTTTTTGGTTTGCGTTTTTCCAAATGAAGAAGCAATTTATGGCCAATCCCTCTGCAGTTGTTACATTTCTTGACTTTTGGGCTCTCCTGTGAGCCTGTCTGTCTTACTGTGCAGCAAGAAACTTAATTTTGAGTGTTACACATAATTTCTCCTTATATGAACTCTTCTTTTTCCTATCTCTTTTGACCTTTCCATGTGAACTTTAAACTTGAACTACAGTGTTTGGTGAAGGTCAGTCTGAGGGAGAAGTACATATATATCCATAGTAGTATGCAGAATGTTACAAGTTATGAAAGTGAAAAGGGTGTGTTTAAATTTGGTCAGAATATTGATAATGATAAGTTTGACCTCTCCTTCCCCCATATCAGAAGCAAAGGAATTGGGAGAGATGATGTGTGCACACACAGGCATTCAGATGCACAGGAATATTGACACTGCCACTTATTAGGCTTATTAGGCAAATTTTGCAGGGAAACCAACCCAGCTGCAAAAGAGCTGAGAAATGTCTCATCCAACTTGGCTTTAATATAGAGTTGCATTTTTCCCTTTCCCCCTAAGTGTATGCCTTTGAAAAATAATTTGGATTGTTCAGATCACACTGAAGTAAAGAGAATTTTCCCCTTGTACCAAGTTGCTTTGAATTAGGCCTCTCGGATGTGCTTTGTCTTTATAGTATTAGTCTGCATCAAATATTTCAAGAGCTTGTCCTACTTATATGGCTTTAGTTGAAGGTGGTGTTACTGAGTCTTTCCACACTAATTATGAACAGACTTAAAAAGTGCTGTACCTCAAGAACAACAAGCTATGGAAGCCACGCCTGGACACTGAAGGATTGCATACAAGCCATATTGCATGAGGAAAGGCACTCCTAGTTGCTTGTTACTCAGCACCCTCATCAGCACCACATTCTGCACTCCTTCCCTTCAGTAGTTTGCTTTATTTTTGTCTTTTATGACTTTGTGTTTGAAGAAATTTAATGAACATCTTTTCCAAGATCGATCCTTGGCAGTTGATCCTTAAGAATTTGATGGTTTGTAGGACAGAATTACGGGATGGTTTGGGTTGGAAGGGACCTTAAAGATCATGCAGTTCAACCCCCTGTCATGGGCAGGGACACCTCCCACCAGACCAGGCTGCTCAAAGCCCTGTCCAACCTTGCCTCGAACAAAAGGTTTAAAAAAACCCCACAACAGCATTTTGAGTCTTCTGTTGAAGGGAAGGCACAACTTTTCCTGTGTCTCAGGTACTTCAGAAAGCTGCCTCTTCAGCTATAGCGAACAATTTTCCTGTGTTCATGGATATACAGTCTGTACTGTTCATGCCCATCAACAGCAGATATCTTCATTTAACACTTATGCTGTGTAAATAACTGTTGTATGCATCTAAGAGTAACCACTATCAATAGCTGACTGCAGTCAGAAGCTCCCTGAAGGCCAAATTCCCATCTTCCCAAACGGAGGATGGTCTCTGCACATGGCTGTTAGCAGCTGGGTCATTCATGTAATTAATGCCTGAGTTGATCTCAAAGAATAGACTGCAGGGCAGGCAAAGATCTTGGTGGGAGTTTTGTATTTGTAAATAGCTTACCTATGTGCTATAATGCAAAAGTCTTCTTTCTCCTCATTTTTCAACAAATCTAGCACATATGTTTCACACAGAGGACGTCTGGCTGTTTTCCCTGTTTCTGACATCTCCTGATTTTTCATTTTCTAACACTCGTTCCAATTCAGGAAGATAATGAATATTCAAGAATTTCCTGCTAAACAGTAGGATTTTAAGAGCCTAAACTGAGGTTGTTTTTTTCAACAGAGCCAAATTTACATTAAAAGTCCCCAGACTCCTTAAAAAGGAAGCTTTCCTATGAGTTAGGCTACACCACCTGAGGGTTTTGCTCAGCCTTTACTCAGTCTGTCTTCTGGCAAACACTTTGCTTGCTCAGTGGTGGTTTTGCCTGTGTAATAGTCGAAGTGTTTGCCTTCAGAAACTTTCAAATACGGGTTTTCGAACAGCAGCCAGTGATACCAGCACCATGTGCTCAGTGCGAGTCATTGAAGCCAACTGCCTCTGTGTTCGCTTCTGTGCTTGACAAAGGCTCCTCGTAAACATCTAGAAAGCTGTGTTCCTCTCCTCCTCCTCCTCTGCTCTCTTTCAAACCCTCCTTTGCCACACAGAATTTAACAGCAAGGCTGGCTGCCGTGCCGAGTCTCCTGCTCTCGCTAATGTTGTGGTTTTGTTTCCTTGGTCTCTCATGTTCATTTGTATCCATCTTTTTTTCTGTTTTGTGCTTTGATTACAAGATCCTTGGCCTGGAAGTCTGTTCTGTATTTGCACAGCACCTGACACAATGGGGCCCAGATCCATTACAGCGTTGTGGTGTCTCGGATGGGAACAGCCATCTGTGGCATTTAAAACAGCTATTGTGAGAGCTCTGCCTCTGTTTGCTTTCTTGGAGGCTCTGGGATTTCAGTGTCTAGTTATCAGGGCTATGTAAGTTGGCCTGGCCAGCCTTAGGAGCTTAGTAACTTTTTTATTCTTCTACAAAAAGTAGATATACAGTGAAGATTCATTCTCCTACGCTGTCTCCCACAGTGACAGAACAGGTTGTAAATCAAGCAGACTTCAGTGTAAATTATTCCGTTTTTTTTTCTCTTCATTGTGTAAGATTCCCTGCAGAACATAACTGCCCAATGAGGTACTCCTGATTATTTTTTGAGGTCCAAAAGTATACATAGTTCACATATATTATATATGTTCCTTTAAAAACAAATTAAAAGGAACATGTTTGACTTGGTCCTTTCTCTCAAGCAAGGTGCATTGAATGAACTCTTAGCATGCAGTGGAAGCCTTATCGCTGAGCTAATGAATTCAGAAGATTTTGAGCCATAAGCCTATAACACAAACAGCTTGATGGTTCTGCATTATTGTAATTTTCTAAGTGGGTTCAGTACTGTAAAACTTTACATGTGAGTTGTTGCTGGCTTTATAATTGAAATACTGACCTTATTAAGAAGATTTGCATGAGTAAAGGTTACACATATGCAAAAGGATTTGTAGGATGTGTCTTGCTTTTACTGGAGGTGAGCCTTGACCGGGAGACAAAGAAGGGCCCTGTGCTTTGTTTACTTGTAATTTTCTAAAGTGGTGTTGTCTGTAATTAGACAAACAACAGGTAATTGTTTAATGGTCATTGCTTCCTAGGCAGGGAAATGTCTGCTTTGCTTTCTTCTCATGCACTTTAGAAGCTAAATACATAAGCCTGCAGTGGTTTGACTGTATGATTTAGAGATCATAGAGTGCACAAAAAGCAAGTATAGCATGTGCTAAAAAAGAATGGAAGTTTCTGGAGAAGTCGGGATAAAAGGATGATATTTCAAGTTGCATTTTAAAATATTTTATCTACTTTTTTCTTTGAAGTGAAAAATAAAGCATCCTTTCTGTAATAATATTTTAGAATATTCATATTTCATAATGAAACCTTAATCCTATTTGGCTATTCCGATTTGTCCTTCAGACAATTAGATTTGAAGTCGGATGCTCAGATATATTAAAGAATGCAATTTAGAATAATTGCAGTGAAGTTTTCTTTATTAGCTGTGAATTTCCTTTGTGGGGTTTTTGACGACTGAATCAAATACCTGTACGGCAGGCTGCTGGGTGTGAGCTCAGAGCAAGCAGTTTTGTGCTCTATAACAGTTTTAACAAATAGGATCTGAACAATAGGAAACCTGATAACCAATGTTTCTGAAAATTAGATGTATGTACAGGGGTATGTTCTCCCTCTGTAATGTCTCAGGAACCTTTTCAACATGTAATAAATTCAACCAACAATGAAACTTTTGAGTGTAATCTGGGAAAAAAAAAGCATTTAAATATTCTTGTGACCAGTGTGCAAAATCTTTACAAGGTCTGTCACCAATGTCTTAAATAAAAGGTGACTATAACCAACCCGAAGAGTTACAGAGGTAGTTTTGCTGCTTGTTGTGTGCTAAATATAGGCTTTTGTGTTGTGAAGTTGACTGTAACTAAGCATCCTTGATACCTTTCATAGGAGGAGTTGCACTGACTACTATCAAATTCTGGCAAAGTAAATTCTACATTGCCAGAATGTGTTTTGTTTGACAGATAGTTTAGGCAAGCACAGAGTTGCAGATTCCATGGTCTGACTCAGTCGTCTTCAGCTGGCTGAGATACCAAAGTGTCTGAGGCAAACCCTGTTTCCCCAGAGATACTGGAC